>NW_028114210.1:0-16933 GCF_964289735.1 Phaethon aethereus | reverse complement strand
CCGGCACCGGGGTCGCCCCTGACCCTTTTCCTCCCCCCACTCCCTGCCCCACAGCTGCGGGGAGCCCCTCAGCAGCCGGCACGGAGGAGGGGGTCCCGGCAGGCAGCCCCCCCGGACACGGGGGCTCGCCGGGGAGCGGGGGGGGGCCGGGGCACGCGACCCCCAGCAGCCAGCGCCACGGCCTCCACCCCCCTGGGCAGCCCCGGCGACCCCCCCCCGGCCCCGGCAGGGGGCTCCTCGGGGGGCTCCAGCCTCAGCCTGGCCTCCAGCCGCCGCCCCCCTCCTCCTCCTCCTCTTCCTCCTCCTCCTCCTCCTCCAGCCTCTCGGCCGACTCCCCGCCACGCCGCCGCCCCCCCCCGCCGCCCCCCAGCCCCGCTGGCCAAGGCCGACCTGGAGGCCCCCCCCGAGGGGGCAGGAGGGAGGCGGACGGGGGGGTCCCCCCGGCGGGCGATGAGCCAGGGGAGAGCCCCAGCGCAGGAGGTGAGCGGGATGGGGGGATTCGTCCCCTCTGTGGGAAGGTTTGGGGGTGCCCTTCCATAGCGGGGGGAGTTTGGGGGGATTTATCTACAGCGTGGGAAGTTTTGGGGGCGCAGTGCTGTAGTAGGGGGGGCTGGGGGCGTTCGTCTCCGCTGAGGGAAGATTAGGGGAGTTTTGGGGGGATCTCGTGTTTTAGGGGGGATGCGCTGACGGGCACCGAGGGTTCCAACCCCACAGCGTGAGATTGGGGGGGGCCGAGTGCTGTAGCTGAGGGGGGCTGGGGGCAGCCCTGCTCTCCAGTGGGAAAACGGGGGGGTCCAGCCCCGTAGCCGGGGGATCCTGCGGAGCCACAGCCCCGTAGGAGGAAAATTTGGGGTGACCAGCCCCGCTACCAGTTTGTCTATTCCGTGGTTGATTCCATTCCCGTCGTGGGCAGCTTTGGGGTGCCCGCCCCATAGCCGGGGGGGCTGTGGGCACCCCCTAACCCCTGTGTGTCCCCCCAGCCCTGGGCGGGCAGCGGGGGGCACCCCCCGGCCAGGCCACCCGCCGCCGCCACCACGCCGGCTCCAACCCCACGCCGCCCTCCTCCGCCATGGGCTCCCCCCCCAGGTAAGCCGCCCCCCCGCACCCGCCCCGCTTTCCCCGCTCCGCTCCCCACGGCTGACCCCCGCCTCTGCCCCCAGGCTGCCCGAGCCCCCCCGGGGCCGCCCGGCCCCCCAGGGCGCGCGCTGACGCTGCCGGCGGCCCTGCAGCTGGCGGGGGCCCTGCTGCTGCCCCGCGGCGCCCTGCACGAGGCGGCCGCCTTCGACGACACTTCCGAGGGCGCCGTCCACTACTTCTACGACGAGAGCGGTGAGACGTGGGGCCCCCCTGGGCCCCCCAACCCCTCCCGGGCCCCCCAAACCCCCCGGGTCCCCGTACACCCCCCGGCTTCTCTCCCCGCAGGCGTCCGGCGCTCCTACACCTTCGGGGCGGCCGGCGGCGGCTACGAGAACCCCGTGGGGCAGCAGAGCGGGGCCGAGCCCCCAGCCGGTGGCACGTGGTGAGGGGCGGCTTGTAGCGGGGACTGGGGGGTCATGGTCCCATAGCAGCATGGTTTGGGGGTCTTTGCCCCACGCCTGAGCAATTTGGGGCATATCGGGTCCGTAAAAGGAAGTTTGGGGGTTGTTTTATGTCCTAACTGGTAGATTCTGGGTGCCCCGACCCCATAGGTGTGGGGTTTGGAGGGTTCGAGGTCCGTAGCTGGGAGTTTTGGGGTGTCTCCGCCGTGTACCAGGGGAGTTTGGGGGTTTCTGCGCTATGCCGTGGTGATTGGGGGTGGGTTTACGCTGTGAAAAACGTTTGAAATGTTTTTGGTCTCATCATTAGGGGGTTTGGGGTGCCGTGGTGCCATCGCTGGGGGGTTTGGGGTGCCCTGGTCCCATCACTGGGGGATTTGGGGTGCCATGGTCCCATCACTGGGGGGTTTGGGCCACCCCAGACCTGTAGCAGGACGTTTGGGGCAGCCTTGCCGCAGACCTGTAGGGCTCGGGGGGCATCCTGGCCCCCTAGCTGGGAGATTTGGGGTGCCCCTGGCCCCATAGCTGGGAGATTTGGGGTGCCCCTGGCCCCATAGCTGGGAGATTTGGGGTGTCCCAGCACCATAATGGGGGGCTTGGGGGGTCCGGGTTTTTCAGCCCTGTGGTGGGAGACTTGGGGGGGTCGGGGCTCCGTAGCGGGGGGATTCAGGGTGTCCGGGTCCCATGGGGGGGTGTCTGGGGAGTCCCAGCCCCGCGGCGGAGGGGGGGGTGGGAGGTTCCCACACCCCACACACACCGCATGTCCCACCCCCAGGGACCGTCACTCACCCTCGTCCAGTGTCACCTCGGCGGAGGCGGCCGAGGGTCCCCCCCGTCCCCCGGGGGGGCTGCCGCTGCGCCGGGGACCCCTCGAGGCGCCCGAGGTGAGGGGGGGGGGACACACGAGGGGGGGGCGGGGAGCACAGGGGGACATGGAGGGGGCAGTGAGGGGACATGGGGGACCCGGACGGCAGGATACACGGCGGGGGGGCACGCACAACCCCGTATCTGTCTCCCTCGGGGCGGGCGAGGGGTACTGGGGGGTCCGTGGGGGGTGACAGGGCACTGGTGTCACCCCCCGCCCCCCAGCTGGAGCTGCTGGAGCCCCCCCGGGAGCCGGCGGGGGCCCGGGCCCCCCCCCGGCGTGCCTACCGCTGCCGCGTGCTGCCGGGGCGCTGGCTGCGCCTGCGCTACGACCGCCTGGCCCTGCTGGCCCTGCTGGACCGGTGAGCGGCGCCGGGGGCCGCGGGACCCCCCCGGGACCCCCAGCCCCTCTGTGACCCTGGGGGTGGCCCTGAGACCTTCCCCATCCCTCCCCCGGCCTGGGGGTGGTCCCAAACCTCTCCTGACCTTTCGGTGTTTTGGGGATGTCCCCGAGACCACCTCTCCCGGCTTTGGGGACCTCTCTGAGGACTCGCCTGGCTTTGGGGACATACCCAACCCCCCCCCCCCCCAGTTTTGGGGACACGTCTGGAACCCCACTTGATACCAGGGGTGTGTTTCAGGGCCCCCCCACGATTCCAGGGGTGTCCTTGAGACCCCCCTTATGGCCACAAGAGCATCTCAAAGCCCCTTTGTGCTGCCAGGAGTGTCGCCAAGCCCCCTCCCCACATTGAGAATATACCCAAGCCCCCTTCCTCTGACCCCAGGGACATCCCCAAGCCCCCCCCCCCCAACCCCAGGGCCATGCCCAAGCCCCCCATTCCTCACCCCCAGAGCCATCCCCTGTCCTCCCCCAGCATGACCAGGGTCCCCCCTCTGCTCCCCTCCTGCCACTCCTGGGGGTCCCGTGTCTGTGTGTCCCCCCACAAAGTGTCACGTCCTGGCAGGAACCGCCGGGTGCCGGAGAACGTGCTGGCGGTGGCCCTGGTGGCCCTGGTGGCCTTCCTGGGCTACGGGCTGCTGCTGCGGGGGCTCTTCCGCGACCTCGGCCTCTTCCAGTTCTGCCTCGTCATCGCTGGCTGCCAGTACTCCCTGCTCAAGGTGGGGCGGCAAGGGGGTCCCGGGGGGGGCGGGGGGTCCCAGGGGGATCCCTGAGGGGGCAAAGGGGTCCCATGAGGGTCCCCAGGGGAGTGGGGGGTCCCAGGGGGATCCCTGAGGGAGCAAAGGGGTCCCATGGGGGTCCCCAGGGGGGCAGCGGGGTCCCCGGGGGATCCCTGAGGGAGCAAAGGGGTCCCATGAGGGTCCCCAGGAGGGCAGCGGGGTCCCCGGGGGATCCCTGAGGGAGCAAAGGGGTCCCATGGGGGTCCCCAGGGGGGCAGCGGGGTCCCTGGGGGATCCCTGAGGGGGCAAAGGGGTCCCATGAGGGTCCCCAGGAGGGCAGCGGGGTCCCCGGGGGATCCCTGAGGGGGCAAAGGGGTCCCTAGAGGGGCGAGGGGTCCCAGGGGAATCCCTGAGGGGACAAAGGGGTCCTATGAGGGTCCCCAGGGGAGTGGGGGGTCCCCGGGGGATCCCTGAGGGGGCAAAGGGGTCCTATGAGGGTCCCCAGGGGAGTGGGGGGTCCCAGGGGGATCCCTGAGGGGGCAAAGGGGTCTCATGAGGGTCCCCAGGGGAGTGGGGGGTCCCCGGGGGATCCCTGAGGGGGCAAAGGGGTCCCATGAGGGTCCCTGGGGGATCCCTGAGGGGGCAAAGGGGTCCCATGGGGGTCCCCGGGGGATCCCTGGGGTGGGCAAGGGGGTCCCTGGGGCGGGCAAAGGGGTGCGAAGCGGGTCCCTGGGGCGCAAAGGAGGGGTAGAGAGGTCCCCAGGGTGGGCAGGGGGGTCCCGGGGGTCCCCAGGGGGCAAAAGGGTCCCCAGGGGGCAAAAGGGATCGTGGGGGGGGCAGGGGGGGCAGAGGGGTGCCCCATCCCCACGGTCTCCTGTGCTCCAGAGCGTGCAGCCGGACGCCGCGTCCCCCATGCACGTGAGTGACGGGGGTCTGTAGGGGCTGGGGGAGGCCTGTGGGGTCTATAGGGGCTGGGGGAGGCCTGTGGGTGCCCTCGGGCTTCCTGGGGGGGCCCTACCCCTGCTGTGTGGCTGCGGGGGGTCTTTGTCCGTGCTGCGTCGGTCGCGGGGGGCTTCCGCACGTCTTACGTGATTTTGGGGGGTGGCCGTGCGTGCCGCGTCATTCTACGGGGGTCCCTGAACGTGGTGCGGACTCGGGGGGCGGGGGTCCTACGTGGGTTGTGTAGCCCAGGGGGGGGGTGTTTATATGTGCTTTGGGGTCTTGGGGAGCTTTATATAGGCTGCAGAGTTTTCGGGGGGTTTCTATATGTGCTGTGCAGCCCTGGGGGACACTTATATGGGGTGTAGAGTTTTTGGGGGGGGTCCATATGGGGGCTGTGCGGCCCTGGGGGGGGTCTCGATGTGGGCTGTGTGGTCCGGGGGGGGTCCCTATGTGGGCTTTGCGGCCCTGGGGAGGCCCTATGGGGGCTGTGTGGTTTTGGGGTGGGGTCCCTATGTTAGCTGGGTGGTTTTGGGGGGGTCTCTATGTCGGCTGTGTGATTTTGGGGGGGGTCCCTATGTCGGCTGTGTGTTTTTGGGGGGGGTCCCTATGTTAGCTGGGTGGTTTTGGGGGGGTCTCTATGTGGGCTGTGTGGTTTTGGGGGGGTCTCTATGTCGGCTGGGTGGTTTTGGGGGGGGTCCCTATGTTAGCTGGGTGGTTTTGGGGGGGTCTCTATGTCGGCTGTGTGATTTTGGGGGGGGTCCCTATGTCGGCTGTGTGTTTTTGGGGGGGTCCCTATGTTAGCTGGGTGGTTTTGGGGGGGTCTCTATGTGGGCTGTGTGGTTTTGGGGGGGTCTCTATGTCGGCTGGGTGGTTTTGGGGGGGGTCCCTATGTCAGCTGGGTGGTTTTGGGGGGTCTCTATGTGGGCTGTGTGGTTTTGGGGGGGTTCCTATGTGGGATGTGCAGCCCTGGGGAGGCCTTATGGGGGCTGTGTGGTTTTTGGGGGGGGTCCCTATGTGGGCTGCGCGGCCCTAGGGGGGTCTCTATGTGGGATATGCAGCCCGGGGGGGGGTCTCTATGTGGGCTGTGTGGTTTTGGGGGTTTTTGTGCACATTTTATGGCCTGTGGGTGTCCCTAAACATGCTGTGTGGCCCCGGGGGGGGTCCCTCTGCCTGCTGGGGGGGCAGGGGAGGCTGTGTGTGCCCCGGGGTGGGGGGCTCCGTGCCCCCCACCCCACGCTCACCCCCTCCCCGCAGGGCCACAACCGGCTGATCGCCTACAGCCGCCCCGTCTACTTCTGCCTGGCCTGTGCCCTCATCTGGGGGCTGGACGCGGCCGCCCGCGCCCCCCCCGCGCCCCCCCCGACCCCCGCCCCGCTCTGCGGCCTCCCCCTCCTCACCCCCGCCGCCGCCCGCGCCGCCCGCGACGTCGCCACCGGTGAGACGCGCACCCCGGCGAGGGGCGGGACGCCAGGAGGGCGTCTCGTTGAGCCCCCCCCCCCGGTTAATTTTGGTGTGTCCCCCCCCCCAGTGTTCACTCTCTGCTTCCCCTTGGTCTTCCTGCTGGGGCTGCTGCCCCAGGTCAGCACCGGCGCGATGTGCCTGCTGGAGCAGGTCGACATGCACGTCTTCGGCGGCACCGGTGGGTGCCGGGGACCCCCCCGAGGCTCCGGGGACCCCCCCGCGCCCCGTTTCGGCTGGGGGGGGGGGGGTGGGGGGCGTCCCGCTCACCCCTTCCCTCTCCTGGCAGCCGCCACCAGCCCGCTGGCCGCGCTCTACGGGCTGACGCGCAGCGTCCTGGTCGCCGCCGCGCTCTACGGCTTCTGCCTGGGGGCCATCCAGGTACGGGGGGGCCCTGAGCTGCCCGCGGGGGGTCCCTGACCTGCCTTGGGGGGTCCCTGACCTGCCCTGGGGTCCTGGAGGGATCCCTGACCTGCCCTGGGGGGTCACTGACCTCCCGTGGGGTCCTGGAGGGGTCCCTGACCTGCCCGGGGGGTCCCTGACTTGCCCTGGGGGTCCTTGACCTGCCCTGGGGCCCTTAGGGGGTCCCTGATCTCCCCCAGGGGGTCCCTCAGCTGCCCTGGGGGTCCCTGATCTCCCCAGGGGGTGCCTGATCTCCCTGGGGGGTCCCTGAACTGCCCTGGGGGTGCCTGACCTGCCACGGGGCCCTTAGGGGGTCCCTGATCTCACCCAGAGGATCCCTGACCTGCCTTGGGGGTCCCTGACCTGCCGTGGAGGTTTTAGGGGGTCCCTGATCTCCCCCTGGGGGTCCCTGACTTGCCCTGGGGGTCCTTGACCTGCCATGGGGCTCTTAGGGGTCCCTGATCTCCCCCAGGGGGTCCCTGAGCTGCCCTGGGGGTCCCTGATGTGCCATGGGGTCCTGGAGGGGTCCCTGATCTCCCCGGGGTTCTGTGATCTGCACTGGGCGTCCCTGACCTGCCATGGGACCTTTAGGGGGTCCCTGATCTCCCCTGGGGGGTCCCTGATCTCCCCCGGGTGTCCCTGAACTGCCCTGGGGGTCCCTGATCTCCCCCAGGGGGTCCCTGATCTGCCCCGGGGGGTCCCTGGGCTTCCCTGGGGTCTCTGTGAGGTTTGAATCTGCTCCTTGGGGGGGCCCTGACTGGTTTGGGGGGCTCGTGGCGTCCCTGTGCACCCCAGGGGGGTCGTAGGGTGCCCATGGGGCTAGTGGGGCACCCGTGGGCCCCCCCTCCGACGCCCCCCCTGCCCCACAGGCGCCGTGGGGGGAGCAGCAGGTCCCCCTCCTCTTCTCCGTCTTCTGCGGGCTGCTGGTCGCCGCGTCCTACCACCTCAGCCGCCAGAGCAGCGACCCGGCCCTGCTGTGGTGGGGGGCCGGGGGGGGCCCCGGGGCAGCGGGGGCCGGGGGGGCGGAGGGTGCCTGGGTCCCCTGGGCTGGGGGCATGCAGGGGGTCCCCAGGTGCCTGGGTCAGTCGTTTGGGGTGGGGGGTCCCACGGGGAGGCTGGGATGGGTCCTGGACCCTTAGATGCGCCTTTTGGGGTGGGGTGGGGTGGGGGTCCCGTGAGGGGGCTGGGAGGGGTCCTGGATGCCTGCGTCCCCTCTTTGGGGTGGGGGTCCCGGATGCCTGCGTCCCCCCTTTGGGGTGGTGTGGGGGGTCCCAGACGCCTGGGTCCCCCCTTTGTGAGTGGGGGTCCCAGACGCCTGGCCCCCCCCAGGTCCCTGATCCGGGCCAAGCTGTTCCCCGAGCTGGAGAGCCGCAGCCCCGAGGGGCCGCCGGGCAGCGAGGTCCGGGACCCCCTCCCCGAGCAGCTGCGCGCCTCCCTGGTGAGGGGGGGCGGGACGGGGGGGCTCGGACACCGGGCACACTGGGGGGACGGGGGGGGGCGCTGGGGACGTTGCGGGGGGCGTTGGGGACGTTGGGGGGGCGTTGGGGACATGAGGGGGGTGTTGGGGACATGGGGGGCGTTGGGGATGATGGGGGGCTGTTGGGGATGATGGGGGGGCGTTGGGGGGGGCGTTGGGGATGATGGGGGGGCGTTGGGGACATGGGGGGCTGTTGGGGATGACGGGGGGGCGTTGGGGGGGCGTTGGGGACATGGGGGGCGTTGGGGATGACGGGGGGCTGTTGGGGACGATGGGGGGGGCGTTGGGGACGACGGGGGGGCGTTGGGGACATGGGGGGCCGTTGGGGATGATGGGGGGGCGTTGGGGGGGCGTTGGGGACATGAGGGGGGTGTTGGGGACATGAGGGGGGTGTTGGGGACATGGGGGGCTTTGGGGACGACAGGAGGGCGTTGGGGACATGGGGGGCCGTTGGGGACGATGGGGGGGCGTTGGGGATGATGGGGGGGCATGGGGGGGCCGTTGGGGACGATGGGGGGCCATTGGGGACGATGGGGGGCGTTGGGGACATGAGGGGGGTGTTGGGGACATGGGGGGCGTTGGGGACGATGGGGGGGCGTTGGGGACATGGGGGGCGTTGGGGACGACGGGGGCCGTTGGGGACACGGCGGGGGGGGCCGGGACCCCCGTGGGGCCGTAGCTGGCCCGCGGGGGGGGCGCAGGCCCGCTGGGGGTCCCCGCTGACGCCCCCCGCAGCGCGAGGTGCTGCTCTCGGACCTGGTGGTCTGCCCGGCCGTGGCCGTGCTGACCTTCGCCGTCAGCGCCAGCACCGTCTTCATCGCCCTCAAGGTAGGGCCGGGGCGGTGGGGGGGGGGGGAGCCGCCGGGGGCGCGTCCTGGCCCCCCCCTGACCCCGCCGTCTTTCCCCCTGCCCTAGTCGGTGCTGGGCTACGTCCTGCACGGGCTGGTGGCCCTGCTGGGGCTGGTGGCCCACTACCTGCTGCCGCAGCTCCGCAAGCAGCTGCCCTGGGGCTGCCTGGCCGGGCCGGTGCTGCGGCCGCGCGAGTACAGCCAGTTCGAGGTCCGCGGTAGGTGGGGGACGGGGTCGGGGGGGGGGGGGTTTTTTGGGGGGACACACGTCCCGCCGCCCCCTGAGCCCCTCCCCGCAGGCGCGGCGCAGCTGATGTGGTTCGAGAAGGCGTTCGCGGCGCTGCAGGCGCTGGAGCGGCGCTGCCTGCACCCCGCCGTCGTGCTCCACGCGCTCACCCAGCAGGCGCAGGCGCTCAGCGCCCGCCCCGACGCCGGCTGCCTGCAGTAGGGACCCCCCGAGACCCCCCCTCTGCTCCCCGGGACCCCCCTCTGCTCCCCGGGACCCCCCGCTTTGGGGGGCGGACCCTCCCCTCCCGCCGGCACCCCCGTCCTGGGGCTGACCCCCTGCACCGGGAGCCGCTGCGTGCCCTGGGGTCCCTGCTGGGGCTCGGCCTGCTTCGGGACCCCCAACGCGCCCCTGGGACCCCCAACTCCTTCCCCAGCCCCCTCCTCTTTGCACCCCCCGGCCGGGCCCTGCCTGCTCTGCTGCCAGCTTGCTGCCTGTGTCACTCTCTGCCCTGGGGGGTGTCTGGGGGGTGCTGGGGGGGGGTCTAGGGGGTGCTGGGGTCCCCCAGTATGGCTGGGGGTGGATCTGGGGGGTGCAGGGGGGGGTGGGTCTAGGGGGTGCTGGGGTCCCCCAGTATGGCTGGGGGTGGATCTGGGGGGTGCAGGGGGGGGTGGGTCTAGGGGGTGCTGGGGTCCCCCAGTATGGCTGGGGGTGGATCTGGGGGGTGCTGGGGTCCCCCAGGGTGGCTGGGGGTGGATCTAAGGGGTGCTGGGTGCTGTGGGGGGGTCTGGGGCGTGCTGGGTGACCCTGGGGGGTCTCGGGGAGTCTGGGGGTTGCTGGCTGCCCCGGAGTGGTCTAGGGGGGTCTGGGGGTGCTGGAGTCCCCCAGGATGACTGGGGGTGGGTCTGGGTGTTGCTGGGTGCCCCAGGGGGGTCTGTGGGGGTCTGTGGGGTGCGAGGGCGGTACGCGGGGGTGGGGGGGGTCCCGAGCAGCCCACATCAGGGTCCGGGGGAGGGTCACACAGGGGGGGGTGGGGGGGTGTGCGCCCCCCCCCCCACGTGTGCCCCCCGCTGACGCGTGCCCCCAGCGCGCGGGCGCTGCTGCTGACGGCGGCGGGGCTGCGGCTGCTGCGGGGGTCCTTCTGCAGCCCCTCGCAGCTGCCCCCCGCCCTGGCCCTCGCCCTCCTGCTCTTCCGCTGCGACTTCCCCCGCCTCTCCCAGGGGCCGCTGCTCGACCTCTTCCTCGCCTCCTTCCTCGCCGCCAAGGTGGGCGGGGGGCCGGGGGGCGTCCCGGCGGCGGGGCCGGGACCCCCGCGCCTTTGGGGGGGCACGGGGGACTGCAAGGAGGCAGCTGGGGGGGACCCCGCTGGTCAGGGCCTCCGGGATGGGGGGGACGCAGGCGTTTGGGGGGGCGTGGGCGTCTGAGGGGGGCGGATCCGGGGGTCTGGGGGGCACTCGGGGTGGGGGGGGAGACCGAGGCCTCTGGGGCGGGGGGCACGGGGGCGTCTGGGGGGGGAACCGGGAGTTCTGGAGGGGCGCGGAGGGCTCTAGGTGTGCGGGGGGGACGCCGGGGGGTTTGGGGGGGTCCCGGGGGGCTGCGGCGCCGCGCTGACGGGCCCCCCCAGCTCTGGGACCTGCTGTACAAGCTGCGCTTCGTGCTGACCTACGTCGCGCCGTGGCAGATCACCTGGGGCTCGGCCTTCCACGCCTTCGCCCAGCCCTTCGCCGTGCCCCGTATCCTGCGCCGGGGGGCTGCCGGGGGGCTGCCGGGGGGCTGCCGGGGGCGGGGGGCTCCCCGGGGCTCTCTGTGGCATCAGGGTCCCCTCCGTGGGTTGGGGACACCCAGGACCGGATTCTCCCTATGGGGTGGGAGCTTGGGGGGGGGGGGGGTCAGGGTCTCTCTGTGGGGTTGGGGTCCCCCCCGTGGGTTGGGACCCCCAGGGGCGGGCTCGCCCCGTAGGTCAGCGCCCCGCCGTGGGGTCAGGGTTCCCTCTGTGCGTTGAGGTCCCCCCAGAGCTGCTCCTCCTTGTGGGTCAGCGTCTCTCTGTGGGTCAGGGTCTCCTTTGTGGCTCGGGGGCCCCCCCCAGAACTGGGGACACCCCCCTCCCCCCCAAACTGGCTTCTCCCTACAGGTTGGGGTCTTGGTGCGGGTCGGGGTCTGTCGGTGGGGTCCGGCCCCCCCGTGGGTGGGGGTCTCGGTGGGTCGGTGGCCCTTGACGGGGCAGACTCGGGGCTGCTGCTGGCGCAGGCGGTGCTGGGGGCCCTGCTCTCCTCGCCCCTGGCCCCCCTCCTGGGCAGCGCGCTCTTCCTCCTCTCCTACGCCCGCCCCGTCAAGTTCTGGGAGCGCGACTACAAGTGAGGGGGGGCCGGGGGGCCGGGGGCTGCGCCCTCTTCCTCATGGCCTCTGCTGGGGAGGGGCCGTGGGGGGGGCTGTGGGGGTCCTGGGGGGCTGGGGAGGGGCCTTGGGGGGCTGTGGGGGTCCTGGGGGGCTGGGGAGGGGCCGTGGGGGGGGATATGGGGGTCCTGGGGGGCTGGGGAGGGGCCAAGGGCTGGGGGGGTGGGGGAATGTGGGGATCCTGGGGGGCTGGGGAGGGGCCTTGGGGGGGATGTGGGGATCCTGGGGGGCTGGGGAGGGGCCAAGGGCTGGGGGGGTGGGGGGATGTGGGGATCCTGAGGGGCTGGGGAGGGGCCTTGGGGAGGGGTGTGGGGGTCCTGGGGGGCTGGGGAAGGGCCGGGGCTGGGGGGGGATATGGGGGTCCTGGGGGGGGTCCCAGGGTGACTACGTGGGTGTGGGGCTCAGGGGGGTGTAGGGGGGCTCTGTGGGGCCGTGCTGGCAGCTATGGGGTCCGGGGGAGTCGTAGGGCCGTGGGGGCTGTGGGGCAGTCGGGGGTCACCATGGGTCTGCCCGGCCCCACAGCACCAAGAGGGTGGATCACTCCAACACCCGCCTGGCCACGCAGCTCGACCGCAACCCGGTGGGTGCCCCACGGCGCCGCCCCCACGGCGCCCGCCCCACGGCGGGGCCTCGTGCAGCCCCCATAGCACCCGCCCCACGCCACGGCCCCAGCACCCCCCACTGACGTCCCGGCACCCAGGGCTGCCCCAGCTGGCCCCATAGCCCCCTATATCCCCCCGTGTCCCGCCCCACTGCCATCCCGGCACCCAGGGCTGCCCCAGCCAGCCCCATAGCCCCCCATAGCCCCCTATATCCCCTGAGTCCTGTCCCACTGCCATCCCAGCACCCAGGGCTGCCCCAGCCAGCCCCATAGCCCCCCATAGCCGCCTATATCCCCCCCATAGCCCCCTATATCCCCTGAGTCCTGTCCCACCGCCATCCCAGCACCCAGGGCTGCCTCAGCCGGCCCCATAGCCTGCCCCATAGCCCCCCCATAGCCCCCTATATCCCCCACGTCCCACCCCACCACCGTCCCAGCACCCAGGGCTGCCCCGGCCAGCCCCATATCCTCCCCATAGCCCCCCATAGCCCCCCCTATAGCCCCCTATATCCCCCACGTCCCACCCCACCGCCGTCCCAGCACCCAGGGCTGCCGTGGCCGGCCCCATATCCTCCCCATAGCCCCCCATATCCCCCCCATAGCCCCCTATATCCCCCACGTCCCACCTCACCGCCGTCCCAGCACCCAGGGCTGCTGTGGCCGGCCCCATAGCCCCCCATAGCCCCCTATATCCCCCGCGTCCCATCCCACTGCCATCCTGGCACCCCGGGCTGTCCCAGAGGGCCCTATAGCCCCCCCCATAGGCCCCCCTAGCCCCCCCCATAGCCCCCTATATCCCCACGTCCCACCCCACCGCCGTCCCAGCACCCAGGGCTGCCCCGGCCAGCCCCATATCCTCCCCATAGCCCCCCATAGCCCCCCATATCCCCCGCGTCCCACCCCACCGCCGTCCCAGCACCCGGCCCCATAGCCCCCCCGCCCCGCCTCACTGACGCGCGGGCGCCCAGGCTCCGACGACAACAACCTCAACTCCATCTTCTACGAGCACCTGACGCGGGCGCTGCAGCGGGCGCTGAGCGGCGACCTGGAGCTGGGGCGCTGGGGCCCGGCCGCCGCCGGCGACTGCTTCGTCCTGGCCTCCGACTCCCTCAACGCCCTCGTGCACCTGGTGGAGGTGGGACACGGGCTCGTCACCTTCCAGCTGCGCGGCCTCGAGTTCCGGGGTGAGCGGCGACGGCGGCGGGGAGGCGGGAGAGGGGGCCGGTCGCCTTCGCGGGGGCGGCCCCGCCGTCCCCTGGACGGATCGGGGACCTCCCTGTCCCCACTGACGTCCCCTTCCCGGGGACATTGGGGCCATCCCCGTCCCCAGTGACGTCCCCTTGGTGGGGACATCGGGGACCTCCCTGTCCCCGCTGACGTCCCCTTCCCAGGGACACTGGGGCCATCCCCGTCCCCATCCCTGTCTCCGTCCCCTTGATGGGGACACTGGGGCCATCCCCATCCCCGCTGCCGTCCTCTTGATGGGGACACTGGGGCCATCCCCATCCCCGCTGCCATCCCCTTGATGGGGACACTGGGGCCATCCCCATCCCCACTGCCATCCCCTTGATGGGGACACTGGGGCATCCCCGTCCCCATCCCCGCTGCCGTCCCCTTGATGGGGACACTGGGGCATCCCCGTCCCCGCTGCCATCCCTTGATGGGGACACTGGGGCATCCCCGTCCCCGCTGCCATCCCCTTGATGGGAACACTGGGAGCATCCCCATCCCTGCTGCCGTTCCCTTGATGGGGACACTGGGGCATCCCCATCCCCGCTGCCGTCCCCTTGATGGGGACACTGGGGCATCCCCGTCCCCATCCCCGCTGCCATCCCCTTGATGGGGACACTGGGGCATCCCCGTCCCCGCTGCCATCCCCTTGATGGGAACACTGGGAGCATCCCCATCCCTGCTGCCGTTCCCTTGATGGGGACACTGGGGCATCCCCGTCCCCGCTGCCGTCCCCTTGATGGGGACACTGGGGCATCCCCGTCCCCATCCCCGCTGCCGTCCCCTTGATGGGGACACTGGGGCCATCCCCGTCCCCATCCCCGCTGCCGTCCCCTTGATGGGGACACTGGGGCCATCCCCATCCCCGCTGCCGTCCCCTTGATGGGGACACTGGGGCCATCCCCGTCCCCATCCCTGCTGCCGTCCCCTTGATGGGGACACTGGGGCCATCCCCGTCCCCATCCCCGCTGCCGTCCCCTTGATGGGGACACTGGGAGCATCCCCATCCCCGCTGCCGTCCCCTTGATGGGGACACTGGGGCATCCCCGTCCCCGCTGCCGTCCCCTTGATGGGGACACTGGGGCATCCCCGTCCCCATCCCCGCTGCCGTCCCCTTGATGGGGACACTGGGGCCATCCCCATCCCCGCTGCCGTCCCCTTGATGGGGACACTGGGGCATCCCCGTCCCCGCTGCCGTCCCCTTGATGGGGACACTGGGGCCATCCCCGTCCCCATCCCCGCTGCCGTCCCCTTGATGGGGACACTGGGGCCATCCCCGTCCCCATCCCCGCTGCCGTCCCCTTGATGGGACACTGGGGCATCCCCGTCCCCATCCCCGCTGCCATCCCCTTGATGGGGACACTGGGGCATCCCCGTCCCCGCTGCCGTCCCCTTGATGGGGACACTGGGGCCATCCCCGTCCCCATCCCCGCTGCCGTCCCCTTGATGGGGACACTGGGGCATCCCCGTCCCCATCCCCGCTGCCGTCCCCTTGATGGGGACACTGGGGCCATCCCCGTCCCCATCCCCGCTGCC
Source organism: Phaethon aethereus (assembly GCF_964289735.1). NCBI lineage: Eukaryota > Metazoa > Chordata > Aves > Phaethontiformes > Phaethontidae > Phaethon > Phaethon aethereus. The sequence continues at coordinate 2,301 of NW_028114210.1, read as the reverse complement.
GTCCCCTGATGGGACACTGGGGCATCCCCGTCCCCATCCCCGCTGCCGTCCCCTTGATGGGGACACTGGGGCCATCCCCGTCCCCATCCCTGCTGCCGTCCCCTTGATGGGGACACTGGGGCCATCCCCGTCCCCATCCCCGCTGCCGTCCCCTTGATGGGGACACTGGGAGCATCCCCATCCCCGCTGCCGTCCCCTTGATGGGGACACTGGGGCATCCCCGTCCCCGCTGCCGTCCCCTTGATGGGGACACTGGGGCATCCCCGTCCCCATCCCCGCTGCCGTCCCCTTGATGGGGACACTGGGGCCATCCCCATCCCCGCTGCCGTCCCCTTGATGGGGACACTGGGGCATCCCCGTCCCCGCTGCCGTCCCCTTGATGGGGACACTGGGGCCATCCCCGTCCCCATCCCCGCTGCCGTCCCCTTGATGGGGACACTGGGGCCATCCCCGTCCCCATCCCCGCTGCCGTCCCCTTGATGGGGACACTGGGGCCATCCCCATCCCCGCTGCCGTCCCCTTGATGGGGACACTGGGGCCATCCCCGTCCCCATCCCCGCTGCCGTCCCCTTGATGGGGACACTGGGGCCATCCCATCCCCGCTGCCATCCCCTTGATGGGGACACTGGGGCCATCCCCGTCCCCATCCCCGCTGCCGTCCCCTTGATGGGGACACTGGGAGCATCCCCATCCCCGCTGCCGTCCCCTTGATGGGGACACTGGGGCATCCCCGTCCCCGCTGCCGTCCCCTTGATGGGGACACTGGGGCATCCCCGTCCCATCCCCGCTGCCGTCCCCTTGATGGGGACACTGGGAGCATCCCCATCCCCGCTGCCGTCCCCTTGATGGGGACACTGGGGCATCCCCGTCCCCGCTGCCGTCCCCTTGATGGGGACACTGGGAGCATCCCCGTCCCCATCCCCGCTGCCGTCCCCTTGATGGGGACACTGGGGCCATCCCCGTCCCCATCCCCGCTGCCGTCCCCTTGATGGGGACACTGGGGCATCCCCGTCCCCGCTGCCGTCCCCTTGATGGGGACACTGGGAGCATCCCCGTCCCCATCCCCGCTGCCGTCCCCTTGCTGGGGACACTGGGGCATCCCCGTCCCATCCCCGCTGCCGTCCCCTTGATGGGGACACTGGGGCCATCCCCGTCCCCATCCCCGCTGCCGTCCCCTTGATGGGGACACTGGGGCCATCCCGTCCCCGCTGCCGTCCCCGTCGCGGGCCGTCGGGGCTGCGCCGGGCAGCTCGGTGCCCTCACCGATCTCCCCTTCCCGCGGAGCCGGGTGACACAACCCGGGACCCCCGTGGCGCGGCCGCGCGCCCGCCCGCCGCGGCTGAGCTCGCCGTCGCCGCAGGCACGTACTGCCAGCAGCGCGAGGTGGAGGCCATCACCGAGGGGGTGGACGAGGACGAGGGCTGCTGCTGCTGCGAGCCGGGCCACCCGCCCCACGCCCTGAGCTTCAACGCGGCCTTCGGGCAGCGCTGGCTGGCCTGGGAGGTGGCGGCCGCCCGCTACGTGCTGGAGGGCTACAGCATCAGCGACAACAACGCGGGCGCCATGCTGCAGGGCTTCGACCTGCGCCGCGTCCTCCTCACCTACTACGTCAAGGTGCCGCCGGCGCGGGGCGGGCGGCGGCGGGGGGGGGGGCGGATCGGGGGGGGTGGGACCAGGGGAGGGGGGTTGGGAAAAGGGGAGGGGGTCTGGGAGCAGGGGAGGGGGTCTGGGACCAGGGGAGGGGGCTTGGGGAAAGGGGAGGGGGTCTGGGACAAGGGGAGGGGGCTTGGGGAAAGGGGAGGGGGTCTGGGACAAGGGGAGGGGGTCTGGGACCAGGGAGGGGGCTTGGGGAAAGGGGAGGGGGTCTGGGACAAGGGGAGGGGGCTTGGGGAAAGGGGAGGGGGTCTGGGACAAGGGGAGGGGGTCTGGGACCAGGGGAGGGGGGTTGGGAAAAGGGGAGGGGGTCTGGGAGCAGGGGAGGGGGCTTGGGGAAAGGGGAGGGGGTCTGGGACAAGGGGAGGGGGTCTGGGACCAGGGGAGGGGGGTTGGGAAAAGGGGAGGGGGTCTGGGACAAGGGGAGGGGGCTTGGGGAAAGGGGAGGGGGTCTGGGACAAGGGGAGGGGTCTGGGACCAGGGGAGGGGGGTTGGGAAAAGGGGAGGGGGTCTGGGACAAGGGGAGGGGGTCTGGGACAAGGGGAGGGGGTCTGGGACCAGGGGAGGGGGGTTGGGAAAAGGGGAGGGGGTCTGGGACAAGGGGAGGGGGTCTGGGACCAGGGGAGGGGGGTTGGGAAAAGGGGAGGG
>NW_028114211.1:0-29641 GCF_964289735.1 Phaethon aethereus | reverse complement strand
AGCACAAAATGTAACATACACTACCCTGCTCTGTCAACTGCTGTGGCCCAGCATCTAATGGCAGGCTTAGTTTCTGTTTTCCAAGGACAGTACCAAAAAACTGTAATTTTCAGATTATACAAATATTTTATCAGACTACACAAAAAAAGGTAACCAAAGTTGCCTTACAGATCTACATGAATACATAACAGTAGCAGAAAATTGCTAGACTATAAAACACTCGGCCTTGAAAGACATTAGGTCTTGTAAATAATTAGTTACAAAGACCCTGCTGCTAACACATCACCACAACATGTGACCCATAGCATATTTCTTTCTTTCCAGGTTTAAGGAATTAATTCATTTGGGGGGTTTATATTTATTGGGGGATTGTGAAGAAGGAAGTTCTTTAGCTCTGTTTATGTTTTAATTCTGGCATTCCAATGCAAATCATAACAGCTTTGTCTTTCAGTGCGTTAACCCTCAGCATCTATTTCCACAATTACGTAACAAGCACCATCTAGTACTTTCCATTCCCTCTCTAACACAGGCCTATGCCACCTGTGATATGACACATAAGGGATTCTAAAACAATTCCAAGAGCTAATCCCAGTAAACCCAGAATTAAAGTTCTTCTTTTCATATTTCACTTTCAAAATATGTAGAACTTTGACAGATAGGACATCATGTTTTCCTTAAAACCACTGATTTCAAAATGCTGCACTATGCAAAAACATCATAAAGGGTTTATGATGAACAGTCACACTGTTAAGTAAAACAATAAATCCAGTGGATAGTATTTGTGCAGGCTTTGGTTTGACCTTTGCCTCTTTCCATCTACTACCAAAGCTGCTGCCTCATCCTGTGCACCAAATGTAAAAAGTTTTAAACCACGATCTGAAAGGCAGTAAAGATAAAATAAGAGAAAATGTGCCATTACTCTTTGCAGTTATGATTACTTCAGATCATATTTTACAGTCTGGTTATGGAGTGAAACTGATGACTTTACATCAAGTATTTGCCATTCAATATACCAAATGTATAAAAATGCCCAATACTTTAGAAGATGGCACAAAGCTAATTCACAACCAACACACAAAGGACAGAAATAGGAATAATAATAATAAAAAGTACACTAATTAGAGAGCTTCATTATTTTAGATGGATAACTATCTCAGCCATCTGATGGTCAGTCTTGGCAACAAATGCATCGGTTACAAGCAAACAAACAGATGCCTTCCCTTCTCTCTCTACCACTTGATTTTAGATAAAAATAGCCTTTAAAACTATCAGGTCTGCTCCATGAACAGAAACCAAAGGTTATTAACTACTATGGCATGCTATAATAATCACAGATTTGATGTGTTTTCCTGGAAACAAAGTTGAATGCAGAAACAACTCAGAGACCCAAGCTCAGAAAATGAGCTAGGATCCTGGCGTACAAGCTGGTGTAGACAAAAATCTGACAGAAAAGACAGTTAATTGGAAAGTCCTCATTCTGCAAATGCTTATACACTTATCAATCCATTACTTTAATCCACTAGCTTCGTATACAGTAAAGCCTGCAAGAGTAAACATCGCGGTCTGCTTGGTAGATTCATCTGTGACTCTATTCATTGTGTACTTAATATTTTCCCTTTCTGTCAAAAAGAATCAGTTTACCAAATAAAGCTAATATGGTTCATGATCACTTTTATGGGAAATTGGCATAAAAAAGAATTTTCCTTAGGGTGAAAGAGGGAAAATGTTGTGTTGCCAAAAGAACAAATTCAGGATTCAAATGCAAGTCCACTCACGCCCTAAGCAGTTAAGACTTGCTTTCCTATAACAATTCCCCACGCAGAGCTCTAGAGAACAAGAACCTTATTTTGCTAGTTCTTTGATTTTGCCCACAGTCTGGAACAACAAAACCTCTCCTAAAGGTTAACTTACAGAGACACGTCATTCTACAGCTGACAAGATACTAGGTGTTTGAGGAGGTAGGGGGTGATTAGGAGTTTGGGTTTGGTTTGAATTTTTTTTACTCCCCAATTTCAGTTACAAATTCAGGAAAAAAAAAATATAGGCATGCACACACCTAAAACTTTCTTCAGGTTTGGTTCTTTCCACAGTATTCATCATGCATTCAAAATCAAGGTGCATTGCTGTACAAAGCTATGTATCACTTTTCTGCCTTATTCACAGGCAACACAGAAGTTCAAATTCAACGTGTGAGTCCTGCAAGGATACAAAAGGGAAAAAACACATGCCATTGAGTTTCCTTGGTTAATATTGGTAACTATTGCTTGGATTTCTTTTTACAAAGAAACACAAAGGAATTAGACTATGACCAATAAGAATTAAGCCAGCAAGGGTAAAAACCCAAACACACCCAACATATGAACAACATTAACTCCTCAAAAATAGCTTCCAAACATTTCTTTAGAAGAAAAAACAAGAAAAATGCAGTTACTGGAGACTTCACAGAGTTTATGTCTTCCTGTGACTCTCCCTGCCTACAGCTGGGGAGAAGACTATAAAGCAAATTCACAGTGCATGAGGTCTTTTAAACTAAAAGGGGATTAAACTTATGAAAATTATTTTACTTTTAGAGCCTCACTTGTTTTAGTTGCATTAACACAGAACACACGGAAGCAAGTCTAAAAAATTTGTGGAAAACTAATTACATGAATTATGAAAAGAGCCAAGAATCTCTCAATTTTAAACCTACCTCAGGCAAATGATTCTGCCAGCAACCCTTCCAGACTCTGGGATTTTCCCGCTTTCCGTATTTCTGAAAAGATGGTGGGGGAAGCACCATGCTTGTATAACTTTTCAAGCTGTTAGCATTTCTGCAAAACATGAAACATTCTTACAGACTAAGTATGCAACAGAGAAAGTTTTACAGACATCCCTTTGCGACACAGACAATATGCCATACTTCTCTCAAAACTGGTAACCAAGGAGCAAAGGTTTTGTACACTTTTACATTTACCTGAATTCTACTGCCTAAATATGAAGTCTTTTTTTAAGTGCTGCAAATTCCTCTTCATTTTCTGGGGTTGCTTCATATGAATATACGCCACGTTTTAACCAGCCATTGCTACCTAAAAATTCCAGACACTTGCTAGCTCATTGCTTGACAAATGCACATACTCTGAATACTGCAGATGTCAAGTTTGGTGTGAAGAAGCTTGACTGCGAAAATGAGTCCATCATGACAGGCCATGATTTAAGTGTAACAGATGATGTCCAAATCTGTTCAGAAAGTACTACAGTTTTTTACATTGCAAATCATAATAGTTTTGGTATTTCCTTGAATGCTCAGCTCTTTACAACAAAATGATTATAAACAGCTGGAAAACACAGAAAAAAAACCCCAACCACAAAAATTCTTTCCTAAGCTTCTTGATTATAACAGAAATCAAAAAAATACAGGGTGCCCTAACAAACCCTGAACTCACAAAGAAAGCAAAGAATAGATATCATCTGCATTATAAAAATCTCAATTTTTATGCCAGTCTCATAATTACAGCAGGCACCATTCAGGGTATAAAGACGTTTGGAGTTTGTCTGCTGATCGGTCTTCCATAGCTTTCAGGGAAACTTTCAAAGAGAAGCAACAGTCTAACTCATCACCAAACAACCACTGCTGTAGCAAGCCATCCTTTCTAAATCTCTCACACAGAATGCATCATTTTTACACCAGACACACGTATTCATAAGCTCTAGGCACATACCTCTTCTGTGGACAAGACTGGATGTTTTCCAAACACAGGCAGAGAAAACAGGAACACAGCAGATTCACTTGAATTGCTACAACTGCTGAGCTAAGTGAGAAACACCCTGATCACCATTTCCCCCAGGTGGTTTGTGACTGCAGCACCACTGGCACTGACTTTGTCTAACGAGGTTCTGTAGCAAGTGTTGGAACTGGGTGGGGAAGTGGGAGCTGATGTAAAGGAAGATTGAAACTTTTGCCTTAGTATTAAAAAAAAAAAAAAAAAAAAAAAAAAAAAAAAGCCCAAAGCATCAGAGAGTCTTTTTACTCCTGCAAATAAGAAGGTAAGAAAGAAAGATTCTGTGAGCCTGGTTTGGACCTATGTTACTGTTATTTCACCTGCAACCTTCCAACTGCCCCTTAGGAGACAGCAGGATCCCCTCACCCAGCTTGGTTACACAAGTGAAACCCATGTCAGAGGCCCAAAACTCCTGCAAGGATTTAGCCAATAAGGAACCTGGAGCCAGAATTTTTCACAGCTGGTGAGACAACCTCCATATAACTAACTAATCCTTAATGCTTTCTCAATACTGAAATTATTCCTACCACTGTATCAACCATGACATTTCACTAACCAACATAAAAATTGCAGAGGAGCACTTTCCAGGTGTAATTCTGTATTAATGTAGCTTTTTCCAAAGGAGAAATCTTGACCCTGACTGCAACAAGCTTACCTGCCAAGTTAAAACTTTCCAATGCACACATATATAAACAAACGATGACTTTTTTTTTTTAAACGGGGACATCAAAATGCAAAACTGAAACAAATTTGCCCTCTGCTATAGACCTATTGCAAAGAAAGTGAACATTAGAGCTTCCGAAAAAACAGGTATAAGATGATTTGAACATTAGCCAATAACAGATTTCCTGTAATCTAGTTCTCAGAAACACCTCAAACATTAGAGTTGAAACACAAGACTTCCAGGAACTTGCAAGTTTTAGCCCATAAAAATGGGTGACATTTAACAGAGTTTCAAGACAGTGAAAACTTTTTTTTTTTAAATTGGAAAGGTTAGGTAAACTTAAACTAAGAGCGATGCATAGGCTACTATCACAATATTTGCATGCCTTCAGCAGAAGAGCTCATCTTTTTAGAAGAAAACATTGTTCTACAGAGTACATCACATAGGGCATAAAATTTAAGTAAGCTTTAAATAGGAATTTTGCTTAGAGATCCATTCCACTCCAGCCTCTGGTAGACACTTTTCTGAAGAATATTCTGCGCAACGATTAATTTGCCTTCCTTTTCCTTCCTGAAGGAAGGAGTTGGTCAATTTTGATAAGATTCCTGGTGTAGGCACCCTCACATGAAATGGCTCTGCATAGCCGATGAAAGCGGTGGAGCTCTGATTCAGAAAGAATACTGAATGCATAAGAGAAATTAATACTGGCCCATCTACATACAGCATACAGATTAAGACAGGAAAGTAAAAAAGCAGGCAGCAAAATCCTCCCCACCCCCCTTTTCAACCACAAAACATCTGCATAGTTATCTCCTGCTGGATCACGTTAATGCTGTGCACATGTGCAAAGAAAACTTATGCCCAGCAGGATAAAAGAACCAAGCCCAGCCACCAGCGGCCTGGCTGTAGGACAAATCCAGAAGCAACCACGATTACTCCAAACTTAAAGCCACAGCCACCTGCAGAGCTGAATGAAGTCAGACAAAGGGTAGAAAGTAACGTCAGTCCCTACAGGGAATTTGCATTAGGTCAACTGACAGTCAACCAGCTGGAAATTATAATTATAGATTCAGCATGATGCAGAACTACAACCCCACTTTCTTGTAAAACACTTTTAATGATCCTTTAAAAGGAAGAAATAAATGCATGGAGAGAAAAATACAAATTCATCTTCCCAGTCAAAATACTCATCTTACTTTTCTCCTTATTATTATCTTTCCAACAGCACATTCCTCCAACACTTCAGTGAATAGAAATTAAATTTCATTCTACAGAGAAAACTACCAAAAAAACCCCAAACCTGTAAAGAATTCACGTCCAACAAAGCAACCAGTGAACAACACAAAATTTTTGAGCTAAACCTTGGATTTTCAACTCGTTATTCCATGAGCTGAACTTTCCTACTTTCTTCTCCATCCTGACTTGAATAGCAAAGATTTAGGGAACTGGGGAAGAGTAGATTAAGAAAAATAAAATATATGCTTGAGTCACAGCATTCTTTAAGCTTCTAGCAGAGACCCTGCAAGAAAACTGGGCATGTGAGGATTAGCGTGTGAAAGATAGCATCCATTAAGGTTTACGCTGCAATGGCTTTAGGTTTCACGAAGAACAAAAAGTGAGCTCAGTCAAGAAAAGTGGTTTAATAAAATGGGGAAGAAATACAGTATCCACACAAGGCCTAAGCAGCCCACCTTCCTGTGAACTCAGTTCATGTTGTTTTCCTATTACAAACCTAAGAAATGACTATTTGTTTAATTTTAAAGCAGGTAAGTGAGGAAAAATTAGTACAAAAGTAGCTTGAGGAAAATCTACATTTTCTAGACTATTCGAGTCAGGTGAGGAGTCTTTTCTTACTGAGGCATGGAATGGAGGAAATGGGAATTAACCAGTGTCTTCAAGCAATTCTAGCTCAGTAAATGCACACATACCTGTGGAGGTAAGAAATTTGTATTGCAACAAAGGAATAGGAAGGAAGAAAATTGAATTTTGTTACAGCCTGTATAACTAAGTATTTCTTTTTCGTTCAGTAGACAAACTCCAATATCTAATCTAAACAGCGTAAATGTTCCACGAAGAGCTGGCAAGTGTTTCCAGTGATAACAAGCTCACGTCCTTTAACAACAATAAACCAAAATAGTAAGTCTCATATACAGGCAATGAGTAGTATAACCCTTTCTGCCTCCCTGCTCAATTGTCAGCTTTAGGAATACTCTTGGATCAACTGAGAGAGATGCTGGGTACATCTGCATACCCATGAAAAGTCTTCAGAGGCCCCAAACATCAAATCTACACTTGAACTCATAGATTAGTTGAACTCATAGATTAGAACTCAGCGATTAGATGGTAGCTGTAGGTGACTGATTTCAAAACCCAGCTCTGAGGAGACCATCTGAATGGGAATTAACCTTGTATTACATAGGGTACAAATCAGAAGCATTTTGAAAAGAAAAAGATAGGCCTTTCTGATAACCCTGTCCAGTGAGCACCTATCACATTTACATAATTGTAAATTATTTTCCTTTTGAAGACTGAGGAAAAGGACTCCTGTTTACTAGGATGACTAAACAAATATTGAATTCATTATTTTTCCAGTGTCGTCATCACTTTTGTTTGAACGTATACATTACACACTGAAGCTATGACAGCTATAAAGAATCTTATAAAGAACCCTGCGTAAGGCTGCGATTAAAATTCTCCCTGAATGTATAATCAGTGTCTTTATGATGCTGACCCAGGAAATCCCAAAATATCATGCTTGGAACTACAGAAGACCATTAATAACTATGTTATCTTTGTAGGTAAAAGGAAACATTTTCATGTGAAAGAGATTGAGCCCACTCAATATTTTGAGGGAATAAAGGGAAGAGGAGGAGGAACTAAAAAATTGGGATCCAGAGCTGGACAGAGAGATGGAGAAAGAAGAAACTGAAATACAGGGAGTGGGAGCCACCCAGGGAGAAACGGAGAAAGGAAAAACTGCAATGGGGTCCAAGACAGAGAGGGAGGCGTTTCCAAAAGGAAGGGACAGGGAGCCATACAGAGGGAGACAGAGACGGGGAAGACAGCAACAGGCTGCAGGGGCAGCGAGGGGACAAATAAAAAGTAGGGACAGGGAGCCAGACAGAGAGCGAATGACAGAGAAGAAAAAAAAACCAACACTGTGAAAGGCTACAGGGCAGAGAGGGAGCGATTAAAGACATGGGACAGAGAACAGAAAAATAGCGATGGGCCGCAGGGCAGAGAGAAAGGAAAAACAGTGATGGGCTTCAAGACAGATAGAGAGGAATTAAAAGAACCTGGCAGGGAGCCAGGGCGAGACGGTGAAAGAAATGAAACTGCAGCGTGGCTCAGGGCTGATGAGGACAAAATTGCAAAACAAGGACAGGGAGCAGGATAAAGGGAGACAGAGGAAGAAACAGACTTGTGACGTGCTACAGGGCCGAGAAGGAAGACTTTGAACACCGGGGACACAGAGCCGGGCAGAGAGAGCCAGAGACTAAAGGACAGAGGGGGAGGAATGCAAAAATGGTGGCTGGGAGCACGACAGAGAGAGACTGCGAAAGAAAAGAGCAGCAACACGCTACATAGCAGAGGGAGGAATGAAAAAGCAGGGACAGGGAGCCAGACTGAGAGAGGCAGAGGAAGGAAAAACAGCCACAGGCTACAGGGCAGGGAGACAGAGGACCTAAAAGATGGGAACAGGGAGCTGGTCAGTGTGAGATGGAGAAAGGAGGTACAGGGAGGGGGAAAAAAAAACAAAACCAAAAATCGCAGCAGCGTGGGAAAGAGAGGGGGCCAGGGGAGAGGCAGCGAGGGCCTGGGATGCAGAATAGGGGCAACAGGGCCCTGGGGGCCTGGGACTCACCGCAGCTTTCACTCTCAGCACTGCTGGGAGACTTTGCCCGTTCAGATGCTTCTTCCTCCTCTTTCTCTCCTCCCTTCGCCTTCTGTAACTCCTGTCGCTTGGCTGTCCTCCACCTAAGAGGATACCGGGGCGTCTTACAGCTCTGACAAGACGAGGCTCCCTACACACGTAGCCTTGCTCGTGCGCCACACGGCCGCTTCCGGTGATGCGTGCAGACCCTGCATGTCGATGGTCTGGCCTGCTGCGGACTACGAAGAGGGATCCTACCTCACCTGGAGGGGCTGGCTCGCTCTTCCCTGCAGAGGGAGGCAGCTGCCAGCCGGACGGCCTTTGGTTTCTTCTTCCTCTTTACCGTTCTCTGGCCTCTCCAGCTTTGGCTGCGGCAGCTCCCGCCCAGGGCTGGCAAGCGCTCCGCCTGTCCCTCCCTGCAGCCATGCCATGAGGAGAGCGAGGCCGGGCAGAGACAACCCACGCGAGCCTGAGGCGGGTGCGGTCAGCGGCATCCCCAGGGGAGGAACGGACACCCACATCCTCAGCAAGGCCTCTGGCAGAGGGGAAGAAGCAGCAGCGACCGTTATTACCATAGTTCACCCCTGGCCGAAGCCTCTCCTTCCGTGGGGGCTGCTGGAGACGCCGCTCTGTCCCTGCACCGCTGCCAACGGCGCCCGCGTTCAAGGAGAATCCAGTGCACGCGAGGCCCAGCTTGCCGCCTCTGCGACAGGGCCCGGGGGCGGCCCAGGGCTACAGGACGGGCTTCAGGGGAGGGGCTGGAGCTGGGGGCAGCTGCGCGGGGCGAGCAGGGCCAGCAGAGGCTCGGGGAGGGGGGCTCTGGCAAGTTGGGAGGCGCCCGGCGTGTGCACCTGGGGGGTGTCCGCCTCCTTCCCCCCTCCCTCCTCCCAGCTCCCCGGTAACTCCCCAGGGCTGCGCTGACCCGACTTGCCTCTAGCGGGCCGGCAGCCGGCCGCAGCAGGTGACTTGAAGCTTCTCGCCCTGCCACCCTCGGGCAGCCAGCGCACAGGAGACATCCCTGCACCTGCCCAAGGGGCTCACTCGCCTCACCAGTAGCTCAGGCCCTCACCTGCCACTGGGAACAGCCCCCAGGAACAGCAGCACTGTTCCAGCAGCACTGGGAACAGCTCGGGGCAGGAGGGGCAGGAGGGCTCCAGGCACCGGAGCAGAGGTTCCCCGGCAGCCCCCGGGGAAGCCCCCGGGGAGGCCGGCTGTGCCCCTGCGGCCATGGAGCTCCACGGGGGAGCAGATCTCCACCCGCACCCGGGGAGGGCCCCACACCAGAGCAGGGGGATGCCCGAAGGAGGCCGTGACCCCGTGGGCAGCCTGCGCTGGGGCCGGCTCCTGGCAGGGCCTGTGGCCCCGTGGGGAGAAAGAGGAGCCCTGGCTGGAGCAGGTTTGCTGGCAGGACCTGGGACCCCGCGGGGGCCAGGCTGGAGCAGCCTGTTCCTGGAGGACGGCACTCGTGGGGGGACCCGGGCTGGAGGAGCTTGTTCCTGAAGGACGGCACCCGTGGGGGCACCCGGGCTGGAGCAGCTTGCTCCTGAAGGACGGCACCCCTGGGGGGCCCAGGCTGGAGCAGCTTGTGAAGAACTGCAGCCTGTGGGAAGGACTCAAGTTGGAGAATTTCATGGAGGACGGCCTCCCGTGGGAGGGACCCCACACTGGAGCAGGGGAAGAGTGTGAGGCGTCCTCCCCTGAGGATGAAGGAGTAGAAGAGGCAAGGTGTGATGAACTGACCACAGCCCCCATTCCCCCATTCCCTATGCTCCTGCAGGGTGGAGGGAGAGAAATCAGGAGTGAAGTTGAGCCTGGGAAAAGGGAGGGGTGGGGGGAAGGTGTTTTAAGATTTGTTTTTATTTCTCGTTATCCTGCTCTGATTTTGATCGGCAATAACTTAAACTCATTTCCCCAAGTCAAGTCTTTTTTGCCCATGACGGTAACGGGTGAGTGATCTCTCCCTGCCCTTATCTCGACCCACCAGCCTTTCATTGTATTTTCTCTCCCCTGTCCAGCTGAGGAGGGGAGCGATAGTGCAGCTTTGGTGGGCACCTGGCATCCAGCCAGGGTCAACTCACCACATAAGGTTAAAAATCTTGAACAGAAACCCTGATTTTTAATTTGATTTTAGAAGAAATTACCTTGTCAGAGGCTCTCACAGGTGCCATTTGTTACATGAGCTACAGTGCAGCATCCTTGCTAAGTGTGGAGAAGATCCCAGAAATAACTTAGGTGACTTTACCCTTATATCTGAAATATAAAGACTCATGTGAGAAAAAAGATTGTTTTTCAGGCTCAGGTTGAAACCCAGCAGCTAGATCTGTAACAGGCCTGGGACCATACCAAGCACTATTAGTTGGAGAGTGTGAGGCCTGACAAAGCCCAGAGATGCCACTATAAGACAAAATCAAATTGGTACAACTGTGTCACACTGAGGACACAGTCCTGGAACAGCTTGAAGGGAGAAGACCAAAGACCTGCTCAGGCCAGAGCAGCTGCCACTGAGCTGCCCATGTGAAACCACACCAGTGTCACGGTTTAACCCCAGCTGGCAACTAAGCACTGCATAACCACTCGCTCCCTCCCCCTTCCCCCCCAGTGGGATGAGAGAGAAAATCGGGAGAGTAAAAGTGAGAAAATTCATGGGTTGAGATAAAGACAGTTTAATAGGTAAAGCAAAAGCTGTGCACGCAAGCAAAGCAAAACAAGGAATTCGTTCGTTACTTCCCCTGGGCAGGCAGGCGTTCAGCCATCCCTGGGAGAGCAGGGCTCCATCATGCATAACGGTTACTTAGGAAGACAAATGCCGTAACTCTGAATGTCCCCTGCTTCCGCCTCCTTCCCCCAGCTTTATATGCTGAGGATGATGTCATATGGTACGGAATATCCCTTTGGTCAGTTGGGGTCAGCTGTCCCAGCTCTGTCCCCTCACAACTTCTTGTGCACCCCCAGCCTATTCACTTGGTGGGGGGGAGTGGTGGTGAGAAGCAGAAAAGGCCTTGATGCTGTGTAATCCCTGCTCAGCAATAACGAAAACATCTCTTTATTATCAACACCATTTTCAGGACAAATCCAAAACATAGCCCCATACTAGCTACTATGAAGAAAATTAACTCTACCCCAGCCAAAACCAACACACCCAGTATGCCTCTTCAAATATATCACTTCTGCATTCCTCATGTCTCATGCCTGCATCCTCTCTTACATCCTGAGGATGCTATCAGCTCACTGAGGACACACAGTCCCTTCCTCCTGGTGGCTGTCACCATGTGGTACACAACAGCCAGTTAAATTTATGCCCTTCTGCCATTGAAATACTCTCTGAAATACAGAAGAATGGTGTCAGTACTTATTGCTCTGGTTTAGACATGCAGACTCAAAAATGCATACACCAATTCTGGGGTCTGCTTAAAGCTTTGCAAAGCTCAAATGAATAAGTGTATGGAGAGTGACTGCTGCTGCCCAGCACCCCTTGTCTCTTCAAGAGAATAATTTAATTTTTTAATGTTTACACTAGCTCCTCAATTCAATACTGCCAATGACAAATACTCTTGCCACCAAGAGAACAATGGCTCGGTCTACCTGAACAATTCCCACAGCAGAAGAATCAGTACAAGCTCTGGGTAGTTCTGCAGTTGTTTTTCTCCAGAGTATATTAAGATGCCAACTCCAGACATTCGTAGGATCATAGAGTCATAGAATCATAGCATGGTTTGTGTTGGAAGTGACCTTAAAAATGATCTAGTTCCAACCCCTCTGCCATGGGGTTGTCTGACCAAGTTGCTCAAAACCTCATCCAAAGCCTTGAACACTTCCAGGGATGGGGCATCCACAACTTCTTTGGGCAACTTGTTCCAGTGCCTCACCACACTCAGAGTGAAGAATTTCTTCCTTATATATAATCTAAATTTACCCTCTTTCAGTTTAAAGCCATTACCCCTTGTCCTATCACTACATGCCCTTGTAAAAAGTCCCTCTCCAGCTTTCTTGTGGACCCTGAAGGGGTGCTGGAAGGCTGCTACAAGGTCTCCCCAGAACCTTCTCTTCTCCAGGCTGAACAAGCCCAACTGTCTCAGCCTTTCTTCATAGGAGAGGTGCTCCAGCCCTCTGACCATCTTTGTGGCACTCCTCTGGACTCACTCCAATAGGTCCATGTCCTTCTTATGTCGGGGGCTCCAGAGCTGGACGCAGCACTGCAGGGGTGGTTTCACCAGAGCATAGTAGAGGGGCAGAAACACCTCCCTCAACCTGCTCGTCATGCTTCTTTTGATGCAGCCCAGGATACCATTGGCTTTCTGGGCTGCAAGCGTACATTGTAAGGTCATGTTGAGCTTCTCATCAACCAACACCCCCAAGTCCTTCTCCTCAGGGCTGCTCTCAACCCATTCTCCACCCAGCCTGTATTTGTGCTTGGGATTGCCCAGACCCATGTGCAGAACCTTGCACTTTGCCTTGTTGAACTTCATAAAGTTCACATGGGCCCACCTCTCAAGCCTGTCAAGGTCCCTCTGCATGGCGTCCCTTCCCTCCAGTGTGTCAACTGCACCACACAGCTTGGTGTCGTCAGCAAATTTCAAGAAATTCACAACCTTCCCCCTCCCTCGGTCAACTTACCATAGTCCAGGAAATCTGTTTGAAGGTTTGCAGGTGGATCAGGACCAGAAGCAATCAACAGAGTCTACCAGTCCTGTTTCTTTCAGGAACATCCCTGGAGGTAGAAGGAAGATGTAAGGAGTTCACTGGATTTTTGTTAGTACTTCTGGCTAAGCTGATGACCCCATGCTGATCCTCAGGCTTCCTCCCGCCATCTAATACAAGTACATTCCTTGATCAACAGGACATCCCATGAAGTTACTTGGTGATACAGAGGGGCATCAATTTGGCAGCATGCCCAACCGTCAGAGCATTCATGACCTTTTGGGGATCCTTTCCCCATTGCTTATAAACACACTCCAGCAGCCTGAGCAACTGTAGTCAATTGACCCCTTGTCCCAGTCCCTCCAGGAGATTATCTCATTCACTGAGTTGCAGGATCAGGTCATTGCACACACTGATCTATCAACCACTTTCCAAAGTCCCTCCCTGTCAAGCAGGGCAGCATTTGTGAGGGACATGGCCCCAGACTCCTGAGAGCACTGCCCTCCAAAGCCACCAGTCATATACTGCCTGCTCTGCTTTCCTAGCACCACTGTAGCCACTGCAATAGTGTTTCCTGAGGGCAGAGGCTGTAAGTTTTCCACAAATTATTAATTTCATCCTCTGTCAATTACTGTGAGTAGTCACATGCTGGAGAATGATGCTCACATTCCCACAAATCTGATTAATTATTGTCGGAGAGGCTGCCTGACTGCTTTTTGTTTTTTCTTAAACACCACAGTCCCAAAGGGCACCACCCCAGGTTTCAGGATCCCAGTCTGAAATGGCCCAGATATTTTGTCTTTGCTGACTGCTCCCAGAGCAGCCCAGGTGGCAATCCAAGCTCCAAGTCACAGGACTGTGGTACCATCCCACCTTGTCCTGGTTATCTTCTCACCCAGGTCCCATATTCTCAGGTTCTTTCAGTCCCTTCCTTTTCCACCACCGTACCATACTGCTCACACAGTGTTCACATTCACTCCTAAGCACACAGGCAGTGAGGACCCACGACTCTTGGCAGTCCTGGCTCACTAGCAGATCTGCAGGGTACACTTAACATTGGCAGATACATAAAGACAAAGCATCCACACAAACAAATAAAAAGAATAATTTCTAAAACAAGAATCAAAGGCTCTTGCCAGAAATTCACAGATAAACCAATTATTTCAATTATAAGCTATTATAAATTAAGATTTTCCTGCCTTCTCCATCATCTACTGTCATAGGCAAAACCACCTGATGCAGGGAATTTAATTTAAAATGAACTTGCTAATCATTTGGTATGGATATATGACCTTTATTTTAGTTATTTATGTAAAAGAGAAAAAGGAATCAATAGAATAGCTAACTACTACCTCTCAGCTAACTATTTACATAAAAACCACAACTTTTCTCGTTTCTTTGTGTGGCACACTTGTAAAGGGAAATAAATGATTAGCAGGATATTGTATTATACTTAGAAAATAATAGAAAGAATAGTTAATAAATAAATATAGTCCTGTACATTCAATTAATAGAATGAAGGTGTTTATAAGACAATACTGATAGGTCCATGCCAAAACCTCTCATTTGTCCCCTGTATAGCCCCTACCATGGCTGGTTTAAAACCTAGTCGAGTTAAATCACAGATAATCAAACCTAAGTATTAAGACATAGCAAAGATAGCAGGTAAGTGATTAATACAGAAAAAGCAACATTAGACATAGGTTAAGCACATGTTAATAAAACATCCTGAGTTTTTCTTAGAAGATTGAAGGTGAAGAATGATAAGAAAGATAAGCGACCGTGATGACCAAGACTGCATCAATGAGCAGCAACTTCAGAAGAGGAACTGAAACAGAATGATAAGAATAAGCTGAAGCTGGAAGATTCATGGACTTTCAAAAGTTGATGAAATACTAAGAAATGAGACTTTGTAGAAAAATACCAAGATCTTTTGTGTTACATAACACTATGAAGGACTATATATAGAAGGTCTGTATTGTAAGCTTTTGCCACTCACTGAGGTGATGGCCCAACTCTGAGTTGTTAATAAAGCAAACCTAGAGATACCCACAGTCTGGTGAAATTCTTTAACACCACTCTCACTGCATCCCAGCTAACACATGGCGATTCATTAACTCCTTCTACAGCGGTTTAAACATGCATTGATTTGAGTGGGAGACTACTGTACATCAATGAATCAGTGATCCAGGTTAACTCTGAGCTGTGCTCTGTGGTGCTGTGCTGCATGTCCAGCATACCTTTCAGGCTGTTTTGGGCAGCTTATTGTAGCGGAGGAGGCTGTGGGCAGCTCCCACTCAGTGCTGGTTATCATGCCACCTGCACGGCCTTGCCTTTATCTAACAGTGCAGCAAGAAGTTCTTATGTGAACATCTTGTAGGAATAGAGTTCTTTTCTTGTAAGTAAATTATAGAATAGCTTGAATGACTGTGGTGGGTTGAGCCTGACTGGATGCCTGGTGCCCACCCACAAAAGCTGCTCTATCACTTTGCTTCTCAGCTGGACAGAGGAGAGAGAGTATAACAAGAAGCTTGTGAGTTGAAATAAGGACAGGGAGAGATCATTCAGCAATTACCATCACAGGCAAAACAGACTCAACTTGCGAAAATTAATTTAATTTATTGCCAGTCAAATCAGAGTAGAGATAATGAGAACTAAAACCAAATCTTACTAGAATACCTTTCCCCCACCCCTCCCTTCTTCCCAGGCTCAACTTACTCCCTTTTTTTTCTCTACCTCCTCCCCCTGAGTAGCATAGAGGAACAGGGAATAGGGGTTGTGGTCAGTTCATCACATGTTATCTCTGCTGCTCCTTCCTCCTCAGGGGGAGGGCTCCTCACACTCTTCCTCTGCTCCAGTATGGGGTCCCTCCCACAAGAGACGGTTCTCCATGAACTTCTTCAGTGTGAGTCCTTCCAACAAGCTGCAGTTCTTCACGAGCTACTCCGGCCTGGGTCCCCCCACGGGTGCCGTCCTTCAGGAACAGGCTGCTCCAGCCTGCGTCCCCACAGAGTCCCAGGTCCTGCCAGCAAACCTGCTCCAGGCTGGGCTCCTCTCCCCATGGGGCCAGGAGCCTGCTCCAGCACGGGCCTCCCATGGGGTCACAGCTTCCTTTGGGCACATCGACTTGCCCCACCGTGGAGCTCCATGCAGGCTGCAGGGGGACAGCCTGCCTCACCATGGTCTTCACCATGGGCTGCTGGGGAATCTTTGCTCCGGCGCCTGGAGCCCCTCTTGCCTCCTTCTGCTCTGAGCTGGGTGTCTGCAGAGTTGTTTCACATATTCTCACTCCTCTCTCCAGCTGCAAATGCTGCGTGCTGGGTTTTTTCCCCTTGTTAAATCTGTTACCCCAGAGGCGCTGCCACCATCGCTGATGGGCTCAGCCTTGGCCAGTGGCAGGTCCATCTTGGAGCCAGCTGGCATTGGCTCTATCAGACACAGGGGAAGTTTCTAGCAGCTTCTCACAGAAGCCACCCCTTCAGCCCCCCTGCTACCAAAACCTTGCCACAGAAACCCAATACAGTGACCAAAAAGGAGGAGCTTCTGTGCATGAATGGGATCTGCACAGCACTGTGGGAAACTCCATCTGAGATCCCTCTGATGCTGCACTGAGTCAGATATGGTGTATCTAGCAGCTGAAGGGACATAAGATTTACTCACTATCAATATTCCTTTTCCTACCCTGTGTTATTAAAACAGATATTTTGTTAAGCCATTGGTTATCAGGAATTTCTTATGGAGATCTAGAAAGAAACCTGCACCATTCCCCCCCCTCTCTCTCTGATGTCCTCCCCCCACCCCAGCACAGAACACTATGACAGTCTCTTCCTTTGTAACCAATACAGAGCCACACTGTGGATCAGAGCAAAGGGTTTTTAGCTAGGTTTCCTACCTCTAAGACTGATCATGAGCTGACAGTGCAGCATCAGAGGGATGGTTTAATCCTGGAATTCAGTGGAAGCTCTCAGAGTTCCCAAGAGGAAGGCTGCATTGTTTTCATTTGATAACCATTTGTGGGTTCTTCTTCACAAATATCACTGAGATCACTGAGCCTTTTTTTTTTTTTTAAGTTGTGCAATTTTCTGGAATACACAACACCAGTGAATTCCACAGTCCATTTATATGAAAAGAAAATGACATGAAAAATAACTTCAGTTAGTATCTCCCAGGTTTGAGTGCAGTGAAATAACTTCAATTAATATCTTCCAGTTTGGGGTAGTGGAAACTGGTGAAAGGAAAGCTTAGTCACAAGGTCAGCCTCTTATACCTGTGAGAAAGAACAGTAGCTCCTTGCTGCACCTTGCCTTGTTCTCCACCAGCAGCACCAGTGAGAAGTTGAGGAATGCCATAGAAGGAAGGAAGCCTCTCATCAGCCAAGGCCCTTCTGAATGAGTGACAAAATTTTGCAGGAAGTGCTGACTTCCAGTGGATTCCAGAGAAGGAGCTGCTCACTGCATATGAAACCCTGACCTAGAATCAGACTCTCTGCAAATGACTATGGCTAACAATTTGGCAACTGTGACAGATACCCTCAACTCCTAATCAAGTTGGCTTACTTTGGTTCAGACTAATAAAGGAACAACAGGCCTCATGATTGAACATGAACCCATGTAATAGCCCCTAGACCATAGACAAGGACATGATACTAGTTAAACCAGATTATCAGAGACCCCCAAGTACACAAGAGGATGCATACGCTTGTGGTTTGACTAGCAGCCAACTACTTCACACTATAAATATTAGCAGCCTTAATGAGATCTTGAGCTCTCCCTCCCTAGCAGCTGGCTGCATGACATCCCTTGAATAGGGATGCTGCTCAAGGTTACCCTTCGAGGCTGAGAGAACCCATACGTGACACCAGACATCAATGGGTTGGTGACATTTTTCTGCATGCATGTAACATTTAGATACATATAGTAAGCTTAAGCAATAACTTTTGTATCCCATATCAACTTTGTGTAGTAAATAATAGAGTATTGACTGCCAATCCATCTGTACTTATTAAATATTTAAGATGCCTAAATTTACTGATTAGAACCTAATAAATTAAGTCAGATGTGTATGAGTGATCAATAGCAACTCAGATGGGACACTGCAGGTTTCTGACCCGGTGAGCATGGCTACCTCACGACACAGCCAGCATGGGGTGAGTTCACTCAGTTGTCCTAGGATCAGCATTCACCAGAAAGGTACTAAAACCAGGGGCAGCTTAAGTCATGGGGAGTTCAATAGGTAAGGAAAAATGGGGTTTGCTGCTGGCAGAAATTCTGTAAAACTGGAAGAAAATCAACAGTACTTCAGAACTCAGTGAAGCTCAAGATATAGTTCTCTGTCAGGACAAGTGGCTAGCTGAAACTTAGGAGGGAACACCCTCTGAGCAGTGGCTCCTTGGAAGGTTCATTTGATATGAGCAAGCTGAGTCAACACTTGGAGGACTGGAAACATCAGCAAATGAAATACTAGTTTTTCTGAAATAATTGGGCTTTTAAATGACCAGGGGGATATGGGGATTTGGCTAAGGTAAAACAGATGCTAGCACAATAAAATGCTGGGAGACTCAAGTCTAAATTCTACTCCTGCTCTACTTCACTCTGCACCTGCTCCTGCTACTGCTCAGACCCCTACACTGGACTCACTGCTTCCTCCTGAAAGTCACACTCCTGCTTTGCAAGCTCCTGTGACTGGGACGGTGGCTCCTCTGGCTGCAGAAATGCCTGTGGTAGCAGGACAGCCACCACCTCCTCCAATATTACATACCTATGTTTATTGACCACAGCCTCCAAGAGCTTTGACTCAATGGGCACAACAGGTGCCCCAGGTACAAAAGGACCCAGAAAAGGCTGCACAGCTATTCTCTACAATGATAGAGGTACATCACCCCTGCTGGAGGGATGTTCAAGTGCTGTTGCAGCAAATATTTCACTCGGGATATAGAGATTGGATATTAGAAAAAGATAGAGAATTAGAAAGTTGTAATAGAAACAACCAGCCTTGGCCAAGTGCAGACCCTAACTGGGATTATAACAATGCAAATGACAGAGCTGCATGTGAAACAGCTTAACATAATCTAGTCCTGGTAGTAAAGGCTGCAGAAAAAAACAGTGTTAACTGGGAAAGAGTTCAGGAAGTGAGCCAAAGACCAGATGAACACCGGAGCAACTTTTGGAGTTGCTTTGCAGCAAACATTGTGATATGGAGGAATGACTGAAGTTGATCGTGTACACCTCTGCTTCCTTCTTTCCAGTACCCATGCACAAACTAGAAGAAAAGAAGAAAATACAAGCAAGTAATTTTTGCTAACACTGTACTGGTTTTATCTGGGATAGATTTAAGTTTCTTAATAGTAGCTTGTATGTGACTGTGTTTTACATTTGTGCAGAAAATAATGTTGATAACACACTGATGTTTTAGCTGTTGCTGAGCAGTGCTTACACAGCATCAAGGCCTTTTCCGCTCCCCACGCTGCCTCTGCCTAGACAGTGCCCAAGAAGTTGGGAGGGGACACAGCTGGGACAGCTTAGCCCAACTGACCAAAGGGATATCCCATACCATATGTCATCATGCTCAGCAACAAAACTGGAGGGTGAAGGTTGGTGGGGGCCCTTGCTTGGGGACTGTCTGGGCATTGGTTGGTTGGTGGTGAGCAATTTTCTTTGCTTGTTTTCTTGGGTTTGTTTTTGGTTTTGTTTTCTTTTTTCTTCTTACAATTGTGTTTTTTTTTTTTAATTATTATTAAACTGCCTTTATCTCAACCCACAAGTTTCTTTCTCACTTTTAAACTGCCAATTCTCCCCTGCACTGGTGGGGAGAGATTGAGTGGCTGTGTGGTGCTTAGTTGCTGGATGGAGTTAAACTGTGACACACCTGCATTGCAGTCTGACATGTAACGCCCCCATCAGCCTCCCTCTGATCCTGTCCTTAGAGTGGCCTGTGTCCACTGTTTGGCACCAGAAGCACCAGGACCTCACCCCTCCTCCTCACCAGCAAATGTATTAACAGTGCTATTTTGCTGGGCTTCCTCTCATTCTACATCCCTCATATTTCTTCATAGTGCCAGACTAGAGTCAAGCTCCACCATCTTCCTCCCCTACAGATCCTGCCAAGCCCATTCCCATATGGCTGTAGTTTTCCTAAATAGTAGATAGACTTTATGCATTCATTAATCATCAAGATTTAGATAATGAGATATTTGGCTATTAATGATCCTTTTGGGGTAATTTTTACATACTAAAGGTGGTCTGTATGACTTGGTCTATGTCTATATATATGGTTCTGTAATGAAAAGAATGAGTGAGTTTTATTAAGAGTCTGTAGTATTAAATTATCCAAAGTTTGTAGACTTCTATAAGCTGGAGAAGATACAATTAATGTCCACAGAAAAGAGTGTGGTCATCACTGAAGAGACATGCTAAGGTGATATTGATGGCTATTTGAGAGACCAAGCACTAATCATAATGTGGAGTGGTCAGAGTGCTGTTCCCTGCACCACCAATAGAGAAACACAAGAACTCAGAGCACTTCTATTCATCTGTTCCAAGATATTCCTATTCTGTAGTTTTTCTAAGGCCATGCCCATGAGTGTAGGTAGTTTGTTCTAATAGTGGCCAATTATTTTCACAACAAAATTTCTACTTCATTTCTTTCAGGTGGGATTCGACAAATTCTTTCCACTCCTCCTTTCTTGTCGTCTAGGCCAGGATGCAGCATAAAAAAGACTTGTTTTGCCACTTTATATGGGTGATTTGGGCAGATGGGTGTGTTCTTGGGTGTGTGTGCAGCATGTCTCTCAGCCAAGCAGTGTCTGCAGTTCTTGTTTCTCCTTCTCTCCAGAAATCCTCTAGTAGTGTAGACATTTGCTGTTAGCTGTTAAGCACTACCAGCGTTTCTGTGGGAAATTATTCTTTAAGTAGTTCTCATTAACTGGGTCATTTTCAAAGAGCTTCACTCTACACAACTGGTTTTGCAAGTGGGTCAGACTTTCTAAGTCTTCTTTTCATTAGTTGCTAGGGTTTGAAAATGGGATTCTGTTTTTTATGTGTGTGTGATTGTTTGCCGTTCAGTTATCAGCCTGTTCTTGGCATTACAGATAGCAGTAGTAATCCTGTCTCTTTTATCAGTAATGTGAGCTCTTGCTTCCTTGTTATCTCTTACAGAAATCCATAGTTTATCAAAAATTTTTTGCACACCTACTTCTAAAGGTTTTTTTTTCAATGGTGGTACCCTGTGAGTGCTTTAAGTATGTACTTAGTAAGCCGGCAGATCTGTGATAAGCTTGGGATCTGAATGACCTCTAAGTCACTGTCCTTTGTGGTGTTGCAAGCTGTTGCATGTACAGGGTAGGAGGTGTAGCCATTCTGTAACAGCCCTTCTGATGTTAATGTCCAAGCCTTGGTTGAATGTACCCTTCACGTCTGCATGGTCTGTCATGAGTCTTGCAGGTGTGTAGGTGCCAATATTAGAGAGCCAAGACTCAAGTTTTATATAATCATACAAAAGTCTAGGTTGGAAAGGAACAGAGGAGGTCATCTGATCCAACTTCTTCACAGAATCACAGAATCACAAAGGTTGGAAAGGACCTTCAAGATCATCAAGTCCAACCATTAACCCAACGCCACCATGCCCCCTAAACCATGTCCTGAAGCGCCACATCCACATGTTTTTTGAATACTTCCAGAGATGGTGACTCCACCAGCTCCCTGGGCAGCCTGTTCCAATGTTTGACCACTATTGTGGTGAAGAAATTTTTTCTAATATCCAATCTAAGCCTGCCCTGGCACAACTTGAGGCCATTTCCTCTCGTCCTATCACTAGTTAGTTGGGAGAAGAGACCAACACCCACAATCCCCTTTCAGGTAGTTGTAGGGAGTGATAAGGTCTCCCCTCAGCCTCCTCTTCTCCAGACTAAACAACCCCAGTTCCCTCAGCCGCTCCTCATAAGACTTGTGCTCCAGACCCCTCACCAGCTTCGTTGCCCTTCTCTGGACACGCTCCAGCACCTCAGCATCCTTCTTGTAGTGAGGGGCCCAACACTGAACACAAGATTCGAGGTGCGGCCTCACCAGTGCCGAGTACAGGGGCACAATCACTTCCCTACTCCTGCTGGCCACACTATTTCTGATACAGGCAAGGACGCTGTTGGCCTTTTTGGCCACCTGGGCACACTGATGGCTCACGTTCAGCCGGCTGTCAACCAGCACCCCCAGGTCCTTTTCCGACAGGCAGCTCTCCAGCCACTCCTCCCCAAGCCTGTAGCGTTGCATGGGGTTGTTGTGACTGAAGTACAGGACCTGGCACTTGGCCTTATTAAACCTCATACAGTTGACCTCAGCCCATCAATCCAGCCTGTCCACATCCCTCTGCAGAACCCTCTTACCCTCCAGCAGATCGACACTCCCACCCAAGTTGGTGTCATCTGCAAATTTAGTGAGGGAGCACTTGATCCCCTCATCCAGATCATCAATAAAGATATTGAACAAGACCGGCCCCAGAACCAAGCCCTGAGGAACATCACTTGTGACTGGCCACTAGTCGGATTTAATTCCATTCACCACGACTCTCTGGGCTTGGCCATCCAGCCAGTTCTTTACACAGCGAAGAGTAAACCTGTCTAAGCCATGAGCCACCAGTTTCTCCAGGAGGATGCTGTGGGAGGTGCTGTCAAAGGCTTTACTAAAGTCCAGATAGAAAACATCCACAGCCTTTCCCTCATCCACTAGGCGGGTCACCTGGTCATAGAAGGAGAGCAGGTTGGTCAAGCAGGACCTGCCTTTCATGAACCCGTGCTGGGTGGGCCTGATCCCTTGGTTGTCCTTCATATGCCCCATGAGCACTCCCAAGATGAACTGCTCCATGATCTTCCCCGGTACCGAGGTCAGGCTGACAGGCCTGTAGTTCCCAGGATCCTCCTTCCAGCCTTTCTTGTAGATGGGTGTCACACTGGCAAGCCTCCAGTCGTCTGGGACCTCCCCTGTTAACCAGGACTGCTGATAAATGATGGAGAGTGGTTTGGCAAGCTCTTCCGCCAGCTCTCTCAGTACTCTTGGGTGGATCCCATCAGGCCCCTCTTGTTGAAAGCAGGGCCTTAGTATGGTCCCCTGGCTATCCAGGGCCCTGTGAAGCCAAGACTTGAGGATTTCCAGCAAAGTATATTCCACCACTTCTCTGAACAATGTATTCCAATGTTTATTTGTTCTCACAGTGGATAATTTTTTATTATATCCATTGCCTCTTGTCCTATCACCATGTACTCTTGTAAAGTACTGTAATCTTCTCTAGAGATAACCTTGTTGGTATTTGAAAACTGTAATCAGATACCCCTTGCACTTTCTTCTCTCTAGACTTATCAAACCTAATTTATTCATCCTTTTCTCATAAGTCAGGTGCTACAGTGCTCTAATTGTCTTGGTGGCCCTTCACTGGACCTTCCTTTACTATTGGTGGTTTGTCTTTTGCTTTGTTGCTGCTTTTTGGCACAGAGACTTCGGCACTGACTTTAGCTTGGTGAAGTCCAAGACAAAAAAGGCTTCAGCCTTTTCTATGTGATTTGTAACTAGCATCTCAGGTAAACATTGCCACTCTTGGCAGCTCTAAGATTACAGAGAGCAACCACTAATTGATCACTCAGTATAATTAGAATGAAAATTACTATGCTGTGATAATTAAAAAGTGGGTTGTGAAGTATTTTAATTATCTCTCCTAATATTATTAAGTCACTTAATATGAGCTGCTAAGAGTACAAATTTAAATTTTATACCTGGTCTGGAACAGAATCAACAGGCTCAAGGCAGTGCAGGGAGGTATGCAGCATCCAAGTTCATGCCTGGCATTTATTGTGTGCCTGTGGATCACTCACTCTTTCTGCCTACCTGTCAGTCTCTGCCTTGCTAGGGAGATTTGACACACTGGGATTTTTATCTTTCAAAAGCAATCTGACTTTGAAAGTGAGAAGAGAGAAAGAGGGAAAGGCAGATCATGCACATTTGGGACATGCAATGTTGTTAGCAGTTATCCCCAAGGAGACAGGCTGTGTGTTCTAGTATTCCTAATGCCATCTGCCTTGATGATGTTCATACACAAGTGTCCTCCAGGGAGAGGATCACCATATGACATCTGTGGCAATAAATACTTCTGTAAGCCTCCAAACAGAATAGATGGTTGCTGTGAAGAAAGTAGTGGTGGTGGTCTGGCTCTGAGATGTAAAAGGATGTTCATTTTCTTCCATTTAAATGGCAATCATTTCTTCTTTTGGGGAGCAGAGAATTATTTACTGCAGATAGAATCCTAATCATATTGACTATCACTGTGGTATCTTTTATTTCTTTCTTTATTGCAGATTAGTGTGTTGACAAAGAAATGCCATTTGATGTCCTCAACATACCGAAACAGCCTACTGCAGCCATTGCTGATTGGGTGAGAACAACCTTGGTCAGTGAGCATGCTGGTGATGGTAGGTGAGCAAAGAAACTGATTATGGATAGGCAAAGAAGGGAGAATCCCTCTGATGGACAGTGAAGATTTACCTTATACAGTCAATGGAACTGAGAGAACTATGATCTGACCAAATGTGAGAGTCCTGGTAAGAATGAGAATAATCAGACCCTGAGCTCCTTGACTAGATGTCTGTTGATCACAATAGGACATTGAACACTTTAGTACAGGTGCAGACAAGTAAGTGAAGTGCATACGGCCCTTCTTGTAGACGAGTGTCACATTGTCAAGCCTCCAGTCACCTGGGACCTCCCCTGTTAACCAGGACTGCTGATAAATGGTGGATACTGGTTTGGCAAGCTCTTCTGACAGCTTCCTCAGTACTCTTGGGTGGATCCCATCAGACTTGTGAGCATCCAGGTGGCCTAGCAGGTCCTTAACTCCTTCCTCCTGCATTATGGGAGGTTTATTGTGCTCTCCATCCCTGTCTGAGCTGAATACCCTGAGGATAACTGCTCTGACTATTAAAGACTGAGGTGAAGAAGGCATTAAGTACCTCAGCCTTTTCCTTATCCTTGGTGACAATATTCCCCGCTCCATCCAATAAAGGATGGAGATTCTCCTTTGCTCTCTTTTTGTTGTTAATATATTTGTAAAAACATTTTTTGTTAACCCTTACAACCGTGGCCAGATTGAGCTTTAGCTGGGCTTTTGCCTTTCTAATTTTCTCTCTGCATGACTTAATGAGATCCCTGTACTCTTCTTGAGTTGCCTGCCCCTTCTTCCAAAGATGATAAACTCTCCTTTTTTTCCTGAGTCCCAGTAAAACCTCCCTGTTCAGCCAGGGTGGTCATCTTCCATGCCAGCTTGTCTTATGGCACATGGGGAATGCTGGCTCCTGTGCCTTTAAGGTTTCCTTCTTGAAGACTGTCCAGCCTTCCTGGACCCCTTTGTCCTTCAGGACTGTCTCCCAAAGGACTCTGTCAACCAGTGACCTGAACAGGCTGAAGTCTGCCCTCCGGAAGTCCATGGTAGTGATTTTGCTGACCCCCTCTTTACTTCACCAAGAATCAAGAATTCTATCATGTCATGGTCGCTAAGGCCAAGACAGCCTCTGACCATCACATCTCTCACCAGTCCTTCTCTGTTTGTAAACAGCGGGTCAAGTGGGGCACCTTCCCTGGTAGGCTTACTTACCAGCTGTGTCAGGAAGTTGTCTTCCACACACTCCAGGAACCTCCTATACTGTTTCCTCTCTGCTGTGTTATACTTCCACCAGATGTCTGGGAAGATGAAGCCCCCTATAAGAACAAGGGCTAGCGATTGTGAGACTTCCGCCAGCTGCTTGTAGAATGCTGCTTCTGCCTCTTTGTACTGGTTGGGTGGTCTATAACAGACTCCCAGCAGAACATCTGCCTTGTTGGCCTTCCCCCCCTCATCCTTACCCATAAGCACTCGACTTTGTCATCACAATTGTTGAATTCCATACAATCAAAACACTGTAACCTACAGAGCCACCCTGCCACCTCGCCTTCCTTGCCTATCCCTTCTGAAGAGCTTATAGCCATCCATTGCTGCACTCCAGTCATGAGAGTCATCCCACCATGTTTCTGTGATGGCAACTACATCATAGCTGTCCCGCTGCACAATGGCTTCCAGCTCCTCCTGTTTGATGCCCATGCTGCATGCATTGGCATAGATGCACTTGAGCTGGGCTATCGATTTCACCTCCAACATCGGCATGCCACCCCTAGGCTCATCTCTAGTGAGCCTGGTTTTATCCCCTTCCCCCTTTGAACCTAGTTCAAAGCCCTCTCGATGAGCCCCACCAACTCATGAGTGAGAATCCTCTTCCCCCTTGGAGATAGCTGAACTCCATCTGCTGCCAGCAGACACAGTGCCGTGTAAACCTCCCCATGGTCAAAAAAACAAAATTCTGCAAACAGCACCAGCCTCTGAGCCTGGTGTTAATCGGGTGTGTTTTCATATTCCTTTCAGTGTTCCTCCCTGCCACTGAAGGTATTGAGAAAAACACTACCTGTGTTCCTGATCCTTCAACTAATTGCCCCAGTGCTCTGAAGTGCTGCTTCTGTGATGCTCCTCCAGTTCTGAAGCTGTCCTGCTCTGACACCCTTGTCATTGACATTGTTCATTTCACCTGCAGTACCATGGTGGGAATGTCTACCATCTTGATCATTCTCATCTCCTACACCTATATTATAATTGCCATCCTAAAGATCCAGTCTTCCAAGGGCAGGCACAAAGCCTTTTCTGCCTCTGACTCCCACTTGATAGCTGTCATGGTCTTCTATGGAACATCATCTTTCATGTATCTGTGGCCTAGTTCAAAATATTCTGTCAATCAGGACAAGATCATCTCTGTTTTCTATGCATTGGCAAATCCTGTTCTGAATCCCTTGATCTTCAGCCTGAGGGAGAAGGAGGTGAAAGAGGACTTTAGGAGGACTGTACAAAGGAAGTTTTCTTCTCTCTGAACTGAAATGTTGAGTCAGGCTTTTCAACAGCATACAGGTTTTATTGCATCAAATTTAATCTATTATAACCCTAACTTCTTTGAATGAATTGTTTATATTAATTGTTTCCAGAAAAGGGCCTAAAGAAGCCTCTTCCTTTCCAGCAGTTTAATTGTGCTAAACCTAACTTCTAGAAAATTCTGTGTTTAAGACCTATCTACCTGTGCCTATCCCTCTTTAGTTGGAGACCTGCACTTATCTCTAAGGGTTTGGTATACTTTGCACTTTCAGATTGAGGGAGTTATCTGAAGGACACAGACAAAACTTAAGAGTTGTACAGTTCTCTAGGAACTAATCTTAGCCAGATGATTTATTGTATTGCCCTTCTTCCTGGCACTCCTTTGATCTCTCCCTAAAATCCTTCTCCTTCCTATGCTCTCACTACATGACTCCCTATCCTGCTTTTCTCCAGGATCTTTGTGATAATCTCCAGTGGGTCAAGTTCATCCAGTTCTGTCCAGCTATCAGGGTGGAGAAATTCTGTGGCTGGCAAAATTCCCTGCAGTTCTGAAGAACCAGTTGCTTTTCCCCATTTCTAGACTTCCAGTGTTTGCAGTTTATTTTACGGTCTTGAAAATCTGTTAACAGGAACCGTTAAGGAAGAAGCCACTGCCTGAGCTTTCACACACCAATCAAGGAGTCACACACACACCACCCAAGACTTTAACTGCTAGGAATGGAGTGCCTTCACAGCAGGTGACTCCAGTGAGCAGACGGGTGCCCCTTTCAAATCCTCACACACACACACGCACTCTCGGGCGCTTCCTCTTCACTCAGGTTTGACCCTAGTTTTCCCAAAGCAGAACCTCCAACATGACGTACGCCAGATGAATTTATTAGGTGGTACAGCAGTGAAGAACAGCTTGAGCTGGGTGCCTCCGGAGAGGGGCCCCAAACAAAAGAATCAAATCAGTCTACGTTCCCGTCCTCCCACGAGACGGCTCAGTCCAATAGTAGTATTTGGGTCTGGGGTCTCCTTGTTCTTCATTGGATCCTTTCACTGATTCCAGGCAGGCCGTTCTTTTTCTTTTCTTGAGGAGGCAACTTCTGCTGATGGCTGTGGCTATCTTATGAAATCCAAAACACAGCACTATAGCAGCTAACAGGAAGAAAAAACAACTCCATCCCAGCCAAAATCAGGACACTTCTCTTTCTAATTTACACTGGTTTTGGGGCCTTCCCTCATGTAACTAACTCAGAGTTCACTATAAGTTCATCAGTAAGTAGGTGAAAGTTCGCTGCTTGCAGCCTAAGGCTTTTTACTAATGCTATGCAATGGATTCCATTTGAAATAGGAGTGACTCCTGTAACAGGAACTCTCCTTACCTTATGTACTTGGCCAAAATCTGGAGTGGTGATTTAAGTTTTCCTTTAGAAAACTTTTCCCAAGGCAAGTTACCAGGATTCCTCTCAGTCCCACTGTTTTTTCATGTACCCATGCCCAACCCCAGGGGACTGAGAGTGTAGAAAATTCATCTAGTATGTGTCATTGTTGTATAGTGATACATATGCAAGTGCAGAAAAGTAGAGTATATGTGGGCAGACTGAGCAATGGTGGCATAAAAGAAATGTTGGAAGTTTCTGGATCACTACTGGGGCTGCATTGAGAGCTTTTCTACACAATGGGTGGGAAGGGATATTGTCTCAAGAGCAGAGAGGGAACTGTTCATCTGATGAGTTCCTAGCTGGGGCAAGAACTGCCAGGGAAACACAAGTGGTGCTTGGGATGCCAGGTAAAATTGAAAAGAGCTGACAACACCTCTGAATACGGTCAATAATCCAGTCTTTGTAACCAATAGGTAACCAGTGTTACCCAGTGGTGTTCCTTTTCATTCCAGCACACAGCAAGATGTCAACAAAAACAATAGGAAGGAAAAGGGAAGGAATATGGAATCTCAAACTATTTTCTGGTTTCTTTGAGGGAGATGCTCAAGAGTAGGAATTGCTTATGGCCTTCAGTCTGTTCTGAAGATCAGTGTTGTAGCTGTCAGTGTTTCTGGCAAGAAGATAACTTTTTAAATCCTTAAAT
This sequence comes from Phaethon aethereus, assembly GCF_964289735.1. Lineage (NCBI taxonomy): Eukaryota > Metazoa > Chordata > Aves > Phaethontiformes > Phaethontidae > Phaethon > Phaethon aethereus. The sequence continues at coordinate 717 of NW_028114211.1, read as the reverse complement.
GCTTCTCCACTTAAATATTAGGCTATTACCTCAGAAAAATATAGCTTGCTGTTCATATTGAGCAACATCTTCATGAGCCACCTCTGGCTGATCTCCTCACTTTGAAATACATGCATTTTCATTCCAGTAAAAACAGTTAAGCAACATGAAAATGAATGCTTGAAACTTCATATACAAAAAATATCATAAACCACTGGCCAGGTCCTTTTTCAGAATTTCAGAGGGTGTTCAATGAAGAGGGAACAGCAGAAGTAAACAGTTCATGCTACTGGGTTAGGTGGAACTCTGCTCTTTTGCATCTCCATCAGTGGCTGAAGGCTGAACCTCAGTCTTCAAGTAGAGCAGTAAGGCTGAAAGCACCAAGGGAAGGATTAACTATGTGCCAGACATATATGGAATCTTTAATTTAACCTAATATTGCAGTTAAAATATGGAGGTCTGCCTAAGGGCCCCTATGAGGCTGCATCTGGAGCATTGTATCTGGCTTTTGGTCTCCCCAGTATCAGACAGGGACATGCTGGAGTAAATCCAAAATTATTAGGGCTGAGAGTGCATGATGTACTAGGAGAAATTGAGAGAAATGGCTTCATTCAAGCCTAGAGAAGGCTCTAGAGATTCTGTTGCTGCCTACAGCTGCTCACTAGACAGGTATAGACCACATCAAGTCAGATTATTGGAGGTGTACAGTGATAGGACAAGAGGCAACAGGCACAAGCT
>NW_028114212.1:0-18418 GCF_964289735.1 Phaethon aethereus | reverse complement strand
CAGTTGGTCCGTGAGATGGGCCCGTGGGACAGGGTCAGGCTGGAGACGAGGAGGGGCTCGGCTTTTCTCAAATGCCCCCACCCGCCCGCTCTCGCACCTGCATCCCTCCCCAGCTTTTGGGGGCGGGACGGGGGGAATCTGGCAGCGGAGCCGAAATGAAACCGTAAGGACGGGCCACATCATGCATCTCTCGCGCTTCAGCAGGACTTTTCCCCCATTTGGTGGGGCTGGGCAGGGGGCTGGCTGCCCCCGGCAGCCCCGGGCTGTGCAGAGGGAGCAGGACAGGACATGGATCGGTGCTGGGTGTCCTGACTTCGCCTGCCTCCTTTTCCCTGGGGGCAGTGGGCTACGAGGCATGGGCAAACCCCTTCCATCCCTGTCTAGAAGGAGAGGGGCACCCCGAACATCCCCGCAGCGCTGTGCAGTGCTGCCTGCACCCCACCGGGCCTTCTAGCCCCAGACGCTTCCCCCCGGCCGTTGCCCATCCGCCTCCCCTTTGCACTGACTTTGTTTTCCTTTCCCTCTCCCCAACCCCCTCGTCCTCACCCTGTAGGTTATTGCAGCCGACTGCAAGAGGGTCACAGTTCTGAAGTATTTCCTGGAAGCCCTTTGTGGACAAGAAGAGCCTTTGCTGGCATTCAAGGGTGGAAAATATGTGTCAGTGGCACCCGTCCCAGACGCCATGGGAAAGGAAATGGGAAGCCAAGAGGGAAAACAACTGGAAGATCAGGTACCGTGCGGGAAGAGCGCGCCTCGGTGAAGGAAGAATCACCCCTGTGGGGCCCAGCCTCTGCCTGCCCTGCAGCTCCCGCTATTTATAGCCGACATAGCTGCGTGTGCATTTTATGGGGGGAGGCGGGGGGGGCAAATGGTGCGCAGCCCTTGTCTCCCGAGTGTACTTCGCTCGTGCCCTTTCCTGCCAGTCCAACCCGCGCGCCTCTATCTCGCGCGCTGCTATGAGTTCCAGATGCTGCTTTTTCATACCCGAAGCGGGGGGAGCTTTAATAACGTGCAGCGCCACGGCCCCGGGAGAGGAGGTGGGCGAGGGGGTGTCAGGGTTCAGCTTCAGGATCAAGTTTATAGCCATGGAGCTCGTTGCGGCGGAGGCCTGAGCTCCAGCCTCCAGCACACGTACAGGAAGAGCTGACATTGGCGCCCCGTCCCTCCCCTGCCTCTCACATCCTGATGTGATTAAGGAATTCAACTCTTGTTTTTCTGCCCTTGCTTGTTCCTGTAGGCCTTGCTTCACTCCAGGCTCCATGTGTGTGTTTAAGGGCCCTGCCAGCCGCTCTGCAGGTTGACTCTTTTCTTCTGTTTAATCTTGCAGTTGGAAAGGACGGGGAAAGAGGAGAGGGGGGCAGAGGCGTTGGGAGCGGGGAGCTGGGTGGCCCGGCGCTGCCCAGGCTCGCACCGGGTTCCCTCCCTGCGCCGGGCGCTGCGGAGCCAGAGCGGGTATCGCCCCGTGCGGGGTCAGCACCTTGCCTCTGCCAGCGCTGGGTGGCCCGTGGCCCCGCATGCCCCAGGGAGCTGAGAGCCAGAGGACCCCAGAGCAAGAATGTGCTCGGCACCCAGCAGCCGGCTCAGGCTGAGCAGGGGACAGATTTTAGGTGGGTTTTTTGCACTGAGGCTCAGAGCAAGAGATGCCTCTGTAAGGTGGGAGACCTAGAGCCTTGTCCTCTTCTGGAGAAGGTGCAGGAGGTTTTCAAACTGACACGGCCAAAAGCATGTGATATGGAGGGATCTTCAGGTTCTACCCAGTGTCATGACAGGGACGGTCCTGTTCTCCGGAGCGCTTCTTTCGTTGGGTCAGTCCCTCCAATTTCTGCTACGTACAAACACGGTATGGAGGATAGCTCCCTCCTGCCCCTTCCCCACAGTCTCTGCTCAGCTGTGGGAACCTCTGCATGAGCTCATTGTGCAACTCTGGAGCTTCCTCCTTGGGCTCTGATCACAAAGGAGCTTCCAGCTCGCCACCGTGACCATCAGCCTGGGCAAGCGGATCCCATCCCACTGCAGCAGATCTGCATCTGACACACACTTTTCCCTGAGGCCCTTGCACGACGCTGTCCCTCTGCGGCAGCCCCCCATCTCCTGTGATCCAGGCTGTCCTGGCAGAGGAAATTGAGCCCGAGGGCTCTGTCTTCCTCCTTCCCATGGCTAAAAAGTCACAAGGAGAGAAGAGTATGTGGTTCTGTGGCCAGGCAGGTGTGCAGTCCAGGTGAAATGACTGGGTACACAACTGTGCAGTGCTGGGATGGTTCTAAATTAAGATTGCGAGCTCTTGCCCGAATCCCTCCTGCTGACCCATGCCATGGCAGCCTGCACAGGGCAGGGAGTGTAGCGATGCTCTTGTCCCTCCGGGAGATGCTCTTGTGCAGGATTCATCCCCTGCAGCCCTCTGGAACTCTTCCCAGCCCCATCACAACCCTTGGCTTATGCGCAGAGAAGGGGAGATCGGTAATGGCAGGGCTTGGGAAGGCCCCTGGTCACTGCACTCGGGGGCAAGGGGGTCTGGGTGAGACGGGGGGGCTGTCAGCAGCGGTGGCAGAGCTGGGCAGCACGTGTGTGCAGGCAGCTGCTGGTGGGGCACGTGTTGAGGAACAGGGACTTGCGGTCTCCCATTTGGGCAGGGAGCCACTGGGGAGAGCAGCGAAGCTGGGTTGGGAACTCGGTTGTGGCTGATCCCCAGTCGGACACCAGCCCGCCCCGCGTCCCGGAGATTTGGGTGCGTAGGGAAAGGCCAGCGTGGCCTTCACCTGGGGTAGGAACAGCATGGCTCCTTCTGGGGTCTCCAGTTCAGGTAGTGCAGGCATACTGGGAAGGGTCTGCAGACCTCCTGGTGGGGAAAGGCAGGGAAGGGTCTCTAGGAGCAGGTGAAGATGCAACATGGTCCAGAAGTGCCTGTGCGGGTAGGAGGTTGGGAGAACCAGGGACCTTCAGTTCAGCAAAGACGAGGTTCCTGGCGAGCAGCAGTGTGGCAAAGGCAGACTAGAAGTAGGATGCAAATGTTAACAGAGGAAGTAATTAACTGTTGAAGTGACTGACCTCGAGATGCAGTGGATTTTCCATCACATAGAGCTTTAAAATGAAGATTGAGCATCTTCTTCTAAAACATTGTTCCAGAACAGCTGGAAGTTTTGGGATGGGTGCAGGAATCTTTCTGGCCTATTCAGAGATCAAAATGGAGAAGGGGAACGGGCTTTTTGGTCTCTTGGGTTCATGGATCCGAGTTTCCTGTCAAGGTGATCAGCTTGTGTGCCTAGCCTCAGATGCGGCCGCAGTGTTAGAGCTGCGTTGCACAGCCCTGGTGCAGGCAGGTGGAGAGAAACAGCATTTGCTCCAAGGGATGTGCAGCCTAAACAGCCGGGCAAAGCAGAGAGACAGGGAAATACCATGGTTTTACAGAACTGAAGCCTGTAAAACATCAGTGACTCACCCAAGGCTGTGGGAAGAGTTTTCCAAGGTGAGGAAGAAGGTTTGATTTTAGAACAGAGCTTTAAGCAGGGCTGCCCCTGCCCTGCCTGGTCGCTGCCTTCCTTGCTCCCTTACCTCCTGTCTCACCTTGTCATTTCCTGGATGTTTTCTATTTATTTATTTTGCTTGCTTCTTTTGGCTGTTTAGAAATAGTCACCGACCAGTGAGCAGTGATGGACCATGCTTGGCAGGGATTTGTCTGCTGGAAGGGGGAGAGCAGAACTAGCATAGTCCCTGCCACCAGCATCCCTTACAATGACTTCTCTCCTGTTTCTTTGTCTTTCTGCATTTCCTGGAAGAAGGAAGATGATGTGAGGATTGAGGCATTTGAAGATGATTCTGAGGCTGAAGGCAGCGGAGGAGAGATGGACATCAAGGAGCTCAGAGCCAAGAAGCAAGCCCTGGCCAGGAAAGTAGCTGAGCAGCAGCGTCGTCAAGACAAGATTCAGGTAGGACAGGCTGTGCGGCTGCGGCGCCTGAGCTGGCTGAGGAGCTGCTTTGCTTTTGTACATGGCTGATCCTGCTTCACTGTGCCAGTGGTGCGCAGCCACTTCCCTGCCACGCTCCAGGACCGGTGGAGCACCGGTCCTGTAGCACATTGAGCTTCCCTGGTGTAGGTGCCCTGCACTGCCTCCATGAGACCCAGCAGCAAGCGTAGCTTTGCCTTCGGTGGAAAGGCCAAACTGGTGTTGCTGTCCCCCACCCAGGGTAAGACCTGCCCTTCCAGGCCGTGAGATTAATGTTTTGTGGACTCCTGGGACCCTCATGAGGCCAGACATAGCTTCTTCATGGAGCTGCCAGCACACCCAGGAGCCCTGGCAGGGGAGTGCTGTAACCGGTGGCTGTAAGGCAGCGCATGCCGGGCACTGAGCTGTCCCTCTACCCAGGGCAGAGACTCCGTGGCAGCAAGGCTCGGCGAGAAATCAGCTTTTCTGTGCAGCAGGGCACGGGCAGACAGGGGAGAGGGTGGGACGTGAACAGCAGAGTTCATGTGGGAGCCAGCGGCAGGAAAAATAGTCTGCGAACTGCTGCTGCAGCCAGAGGGCTGTTGCAAAGCGTTGCCATCGTTATGGGGACAAACAGACAGGATACAGGTGATCCTGTCCTGGCCCTGGCCTCATCCGAGCACGTTTCCCAGTGGGAACTGGTAAAGTAAACTGGTTGGACTGGGAGCAGATGCCTGGCGGTGCACACTGTTGCTTTAAGAGCAATCCCACATGCATGGCTGTTGGCCGCCTCGCTGCTCGCAACCCCTCTTCCTCCAGCCTCGCAGCCCAGATGAGGATTTCTCAGCAGAGGAAAAATTCTCCCTGGCTCCCCTCCCCCTCACCTCCGCCCTCTCTAATGCCCAGGGCCCTTCACTTCCATAATTCTTCATTTTCCAGCCTTGAACGTAAGCCAGACACATCTGTCTGGCCATATGCGTGAACTCTGCAGTGTGTGCCGAGGTGGTTGTAAAACAGGGCTGCTGAAGGCCCTACTGGGAGAGCGTGCACATGTGTACCCTCCGGCTACTGGCGCCGGGCCCAGAACCACTGCGCTTCGCTTTTCCAAACCCACCCCAACCTTTCAGATTTCGCCTTTTTTCTTTTTCATTTGAATTTTGAGCAATTCATATCAAGGCGAAGGTAGAAGTTGTGCCGGGAGGGAGGGGCCGCCCCCGCAAGCGAGTCCATTATTGTTGGCAGGTACCTGGGTCACATTAATACAAGGAGGAAGAAAGAGGCAGCGAACGAGTGAGAGATTGGAGAGATGGGCTGTAAATTAAAGCGGCCTGAAGCCTTCCAGCCTCCCAGGGTTGTTAAGCGGGAGGTGTAAGTAAATTCCCCACTTCCCACTGCCTTGTACAGACACAGCAAACAGGAACTGCACATGTTCGGGAAGGGCAGCGTGCAGCAGATCCCGGCCCCGGCGACTAGCCCAGCTGCAGCAGGGCCCCCCGGGATGGCCGCTGCCCGTTCTGCAGGGAGAGTGGGGGCTGCCTGATGTTGTCAGGGGCTTTCTCCCCCCGGCGTGCTCCTCCCTTCCTCCCCAGCCGTGCTGGGGCCGATGCTCACAGGCGGAGAGAGGTCAAAACGAGGGTGTGGGCAGCTTCAGGGGCTGCACAGCTGAGAGCTGAGGTGCAGTTGGAGTCTGGAGGCGCGGGGTGGAGGAGAAGTCCTTGGGGCTTCAGTAAAGTCATCCAGACCGTAGCTAGCTGGGAACAGCCCGGAGCAGAACATGTGTGCTTGCCCCGGTCCTCTCCCTGCCCTGGTACTGACCACGCAGCCAGAGCCGGAGGAGCGGAGGAGCTCGGGTGGAAAGCGCTGCCTGGGGAGGCCACGTCGGAGCCAGCTCAGCATCGACCCCCTCCACTTTCCCTCTCTTGGCCTGTGGTCCTTGACCTTTCTGATCTTCTCGAGAGATTTTGTGTTCCCTGGGACCTGGGGGTCTTCTGTCTTCCCTGTTACAGCCCATTTCTCTTGTTGGCTGCTCACGTACGGAGTTCATGCATCGCCTGCTCTCCAAGTCCCCCTGTCATTGTCCTGGGGACAAGCCACAACTCCACATATTCATCCAAGTCCAGCGGATGCAGCTCCTGTCTCAGCATGGCTGGGAGCCTCAGCTCTCCACGCGTGGCCCTGTGGCTGTGCCCGCGTGGTAGTGGGGATTCGGGCCCAGAGAGCCCAGGTGCCACCGCTGCCTCTGATGGCGCAGGCAGTGACCCAAGGCAAAGCCTTCATCTCCTGGCCATCCATTTTCTGTGCCTGAGGGGATGTCGTGGCCTCACCTGGGCCGTGTGGAGATGCGATTCTCGCAGCTAAGTTCTCCACCTTCTCCCCGGCAGGCTTTCTTGCACTACCTCCCCATCTTTGTCGTGCTCCCCACCTCTTGCAGCCCAGCTCTGCCACTGATGGAGACCATCCACCTGACGCTTGTAAACCGCACTGCTGCTGTTTACCTGCCCTGCATCAGCTGGCAGGGCAGCCCTGCGGGTCCTTGTTGTAGCTCCCAACTACAACCAATGCCGGCGTCACATTTACACCTCGAGGGGGATTTGGGCCTCACTGCGCTCCTTTGGTCCCGGCCCTGGCTGGGTGTGTGCCGGATGGCGGCTTGAGCTGCCGGGGAAGTACGTGTCCAGGCAGGGTAGATGGCAAACAGGAGTGGCCCTCGTCCAGCAGCAGTGCAGAGGGAACTGGAGAGCTCAGCTCTGTTCCCCGACACGAGCTTGGACCCCAAAACCATCACTCTGAGGGGGGCAGATAGGCCAGAGCAGAGTTAGGTGTAGCCTCTTGCGCCCCTGGTTGCGAGCGGGCAGCCCTTTGCCGCCTGGCCCTGGGTTCTGGGTCGGCTGCTGCTCCCTGGCTCCGCTGCCAGCCTGCCCCTGCCCTCACCGCTTGCCCGGGCTGAGACGCAGCCGCCTGCCGGCCCCATGTCACAGGCTGGTGACAGCAGCCATGCCTCGGGGCGAGGTGGCAGACCAGGCAGGGACCTGGGCGCTGCCCAGATATTTGGCGGGACGAGAGACCAGGCAGGCAGGTGGACAAGAGCAGGCGGCGGTGGCGCTGCCGGGGCCGGCAGCGTTCTCCGGCAGGGCTGTGTCCCAGCCGCCCCCGCTGCTTGGCCAGGCCCTTGGTCCATGCTGTTCAGCGTCCCCTGTCCTTTGTGCCGCCGCTGTGCGCTGGGAGCGGTCGAGTTTCCTGACCAGTTGAAAACATCCCACCTGAAACATAACAGGCTCTTCCTCTGGATGCTGCTATTGTTTTGCTCAGCATTACAGAAGCAGCTTAACCGGGGCGGCCAATTATGACATGTCTTCCCAAAATAGCCGCTCTCCTGTCCCTTCTGAGCCCACGGAACGGCCGCCCCCTTAAGATGCAGCCGCTCCTTTGTGGCGGTAGTGTGAGTAAGTGGCTAAATATAGCCGTATCCCATTCACGCTCTCCTCGGTGCGCAGGAACAATGCCGCGGGTGCACACGCGCCGACACGCACCTGCCTGGGAGCGGGTGCCTGCTGGCTGCGGAAGACACACACCCACCCACGGCGGCTCCGCCACGGCGGCGGCCCCGGTTTGCTACCAGGCACGGGGCACGTTTACTCCTGAGGAAGACGCTGGAGACGAACCTTGGGAGGAGGAAGCCCTCGAGCAGAGACTAGCGAGGCATTGTTCTCAGCCCTGGAAAATCGGCCTCCGATCCCCGCGGAACGTGCAGGGCTGTAAGGGGCAGCGGCGCCGGGTTTCCCCGCAGTTGAAGAGCGGGTCGGGGCAGGAGAGGTGGTGGCAGGATGGTGCTGGCCCATCCGTCTTGGCAGAGCGGCGTGACCCCGTACAACCCATTCCAAAGGCAATGGGGCACTCGTCTCTGCTGAGCTTCGGCTCCAGGCCTCTCCGCCAGCCCGGCACCACGGGCACCACGGGCAGAGGAGCTCTGGGGTCCGCATGCGGAGCCCCAGGGGTCGATGTGGTGCCCCCTCCTATTCTGTGCTTGTGGTGGAGACCCTCAGGTCTCCCCGTGGCAGTCGGCAGAAAGGACCTCCTGGTGGCCTGGCTCTCAGGGGACCCGTCCCCTGTCCACACCGGAAGCCCTCAGCCGGGCATTGGCTTCCGGGGAATCCCCCAGGTGATCCCCGCTGATGGATGAGCTGGGAATTTGGGACTGTGTGTGCAGGAGTGTCTGATCTCAGTGCTGCCACCAGCTGGGGCAGCCGGGGGAGCCACCTCCGGCTCTGGCCCAGCTCCTGGGAGAAGCCCCCATGGCCGGCGCAGCTGGACGGGCAGGGGGCTGTGGGTCGGAGCAGCTCTGACGGCCGCAGCGTGGGGTGCAGGAGGCAGGAGAGGGGGGGCTGCCTGGTCCTGGGGGGAGCGGGAAGCCCCCGGCCTCAGAGGTCCCCTGCCACGTCCAGCGCTGCAGGGTCGCTCTGCCACCGAGCCATGCAGTGTGTTTAACCCCAATAAGACAAGGCTAAAATCTGGCCGTCCAAAAGCACTTGGGCCAGGGCGAGGCTGCACCTCTGCTGTTTTAACCACGCCGCTCTCCCCAGGGTCTTCGCTAAACCCCACCTCCTGGCGGGGCACGTGGGCCACCATCTCCCTGTCCTCACATCAGGGAAACTGAGGCACAGTGGGACTGGCAGCTCGTTTCTGACAGGAGTGGCAGCACAGAAGCCAGGCCCCCCGGACGTGGGCATCCCAATCTGCATCCCCACGCTCTCCTTCCTCCCCACGGGACCGTGCCCCACGGACCGGCAGAAGGGTTAATGTGGCGCTTGCCTCCCCGGTTCCCCGCACATGGGCTCCCTTTCATCTCTGGCACGGGGCCAGCCAGCGTCCGCATGAATCACAGGCCACTCCTCTCCCCCCCGAAACCCCTTGGCCGGAGGCTTCTGCAGCCTTTTACTCACACAAACAAAAATAAATCTCGCTGCCGGCCTCTGAACTCTGCAAAGGCGAGTTTCCCTCTGGCTCCCCGAGCGGCCCGGAGCTGTGCGCGGGGACTTGGCACGCTCCCCGCCGACCTCGCTCTTTCACTCCCGGCGCATCCTGTGTCCTTCTCTCACCGGGCGGCCCAGCGAGCGGAATGGGACGTGACGGCCGGCACAGGCGTTGCTGGCGGCTGCCAGGAATCGGCTGGGTATGGCCTGCGAAAGCTGCCGGGGCAAATGCCACACACGAGGGTCCTGCCCCCCGCCATCACCCCCACGCCCCCGGCCGGAGGCATAGGTGAGCCTCCCGCTTGCGCCGTGCTCCCGAGGTTGCCTGCACAGGCCAGGGTGAGCCCCGGCGTCGGGCAGCCGTATCAGGGTGCAAGTGGGGGTCCCTTCCTGCTGCCGGCCCTTGCACACATAGGACTGTCCTTGCCCGTCGGAGGCCACGTGGTTTCTCCCCCTCCTTTCCCTTCCTGCAAGTTCAGGGCCATCGACCTCTTTGGCCACCACACAAGGGACGTGCCGCTTCGCTCCGGGTCTCTGCATTGCCTGACGGGGCCCTTCTCCATCTCCCCATGGCAGGTGGAGCTTGGTGGAGCTCAGCAGGGCCCGGTGCCTCCCAGGGATGAGCATCTCCTCCTGCATCCCAAAACCCTGGGGAGAGACCCCACCTGCTCTGCTCCTCACGGCAGGGAGGCAGCGGCAGCGCCCTGCCGGGTTTGACTCCAGGTTGTCCCCAGGGCTGCAGCTCCCGTGCTGCTGGGGAGCACCAGCACCTCCCCGGGTGAAGGCAGAGCGCAGGCAGGGATGGCATCCAGCACGTGGCTGGCCGCGGCAGCATCTGTATGGGGACACTGGTGCCGTCACAGCTGCCCCCGTGCATCCTCGCGCCGTCATGCCGGCCCAGCGCTGCCACGCAGCAGACAGGACCTGGCGCGCTCCCCGCGCTGCCCATCGCCCCTCGGGGTCGATGGGAGCTGCGGCCCCAGGACCAGCGCTGCCAGAAGAAGGGTGGGAGGCACGTGGTGAGGTTATGGTTGCTGCCTTGCCTGGAGACACTTGTGGGAGGTGGCCGGATCAAGCCGCCTTGATTTAAAGCCAGATGACAACACTTGGAAATGGATTAAAAACCACTTCTTTCCGTGGCCACTGCTGTCCCGAGCAGCTCGTCATTCCAGGGTGCCTCCGAGGCTTTGGCATGACTGCGAGAAGGTTCGGATCCGCACCCCGGGCAGGGGGAGCTCCCTGTAACTTTGGGCAGAAGGGGGTCGGCAGTTGCCTCCTGTCCCTGGGGCGTGTCTTGTGGGTGCAAGCCCGCTGTTGCAAGGGTTTGCAAGGTGGATGTGTTCCACAGCAGTGCTGCTGTTCTCCGTGGGTGACCGGTTCCTATTAGAGGCAACAAACATCAGCGAGCCCAGGGAAGCTATTTTTAAGCAGAGGAAGCACTAGAATAGCATCCTGAGTTTTTTAAGCCTGTGACTTACTAAAGAGCCCAAGTCCTTCGATAGCGTCGAAAGTAGTACATGAGCTCTTGGGTCCCATTTCAGCAACTGGCATTGTCCAGAGGTCCAGGTGCAACCCCCCAGCAGACCCTTCCCATGTATGTGTAAGCACCTCTGGTCTCCAGCGGGTGCAAAGGGCTCAGCCAAGGACAGTGCTGTGGGTTTCCAGGGCTGGAACCCACCTGTTTTCCCAGCTGGATGGAGTCAGAAAAGGCAAGGCACGTGCGGGAGCTGCTGGGACAGTGAGTGAGATACTCGGCCAGCCATCCCCGCCCCACAGGCCTCGTCTCCTGCTGCCTGCTCGGCATCCCTGTGTTAGGATGCCATTGGCAGGACTTGTGTGTCCCAAACTGGTTTGTTTCGGCTGTTGTCACCTTGAGCTGTTTCCATCTGGAGTCCCAGGACCCAATTCCTCCAGCCCCCTTTTCTCCCCACTGTTTTGTGTCAGAATTGGTCTTTTGGCACCGGTGCAGATGGTCCTGGCAACTGCCAGTCTCATAAACAGGACAATTCCCAAAACACCTCCATTTTCAAGGCTGGTCCCAGTTCTTCTCTCCAGAGCCTGGACAGGGCTGTTCTTCTAGGAGACTACTCTCCTGGAGGCTTTCAACACTCACGTGTGCGCTGTGGACCTGCAAGAGTTGATGTTTGAAGTGTGTGGGATGGAGACAGCCTCCTTCACACGATGCCCTTGCTGTGGGAGGCGTGCGTGCCATCCAGGCTTATCTTCTGCTCTCAGGGTCCACCGGTCATAGGGCTGACGTCCTACTTACTCATCATATGTCCTTCTCCTCCAGGCCGTGCTAAAAGACCAGAGTCAAATGAGGCAGATGGAGCTGGAGATCAGACCTGTCTTCCTGGTCCCAGACACCAATGGCTTCATCGACCACCTCAGCAGCTTGATAACGCTGCTGGACTGCAGGAAATTCATCCTGGTGGTGCCCCTGATCGGTGAGTAGGGCCAGCGTGAGGTGGAGGTTTCTCCTCTTCCCCCGGTGGGGGCTGTCTGTCCGTGCTGGCTCCCTCTCTCCCTGCCTCACGTGCCCGCAGTGCCTGTGTGGTCTGGGGCTGGACGGCTCGTGCCACGGCTGGCTGGCAGCAGAGGTGGAGCTGGCATCCGTCCTGCCCTGGCTCGTCCCAGTTGCAGCCGGTGTTCCTTCGGCCCGTTTTGCCCTTCTCCCTTCCTGCCAGCTCTCTGCCACGGTGCTCAGCGGGCTCCTCTCCCGCTGGTGCATTTGGGGGTGCCAGGGGCTGGGAGAGGCAGGCGGGTGTTAAATGGGATTTGGAGGGAATTTTGGAGGGAGCAAGGAGGAAGAATTGTTAAACAATCAGAGCAGATAGCTTATCCCAGCTGAGCTGGGGCTTAGGCAGCCTGAGCAAATGGCCAGCCTGTGTCCCAGCGTCTCAGAGCTGCTCAAGCCCAGCCCTTCTTTTTATCCTTATAAAGCTCGCAGTAAAACAGCAAGCTGGTTCCCGTTATTGGTAAACACTCACCCTGGCAGATAACGGCTGTGCTGCTGGGTGGTCTCCCAGGGTGGCGGGAGGATTTGGTTAGATGCCTTTGCTCTGATTGTTTGATCGCGCTCCGGGCTGGAGGTAGCGTTCCTCCGGCCAGTGTCACTCCGGCGCCCGGCGCGTCCCGGTGCCAACCTGGCGTTCAGAGGATCCCTGAGGGCAGCAAGAGGGGCCGGGGCAGGAGCGGGGCTGAGCCTCGCAGAACCCACAGGCTGCCCTGTCCCAGCCGCAGCCCCGGGAGGCCGGGGGCCAGCTCTGCCCCGTGGGCATCTCCGGCGTCCAGGCAGCGAGGTGTACGATCGTGCCAATCTCCTGGCCTGTGGCACACAGGGGTGCCTGCCCTCCAAGCCATTATGGGGCTTCCATCTCGACTCCTGGTATCCAGCAGACAGCTCTGCCTGCCCCAGAGCCAACGTCCAGCTGCCGCCCTTCCCCGTGGGGTGAACAGCCTGGCTCAGGAGGGATTCCTGGGGCTGGGGCTGGGGCTGGGGATGGGACCCCGGGGTGGGGGGAGCAGGGCTGGCCACCTGCCCGGCTTGGCACGGGAGCTGCCAAGGAGCTCTGTGGCTTGGCACCACAGTGCCAGGGCTCTGTGTGGAAGCGAAGGGAGGGAAGCTGGCAGCACCGGCAGGGCCTGGGCAGCCCTGAGAGCTGTGGAGCGTGTTAACACCTGAGAGAGCTGGGACCTGCCCTGGAGCCATGGCCCTGCCTCCCAGCACGCTCCTGTGGTTGGCGTGAGGCTTCTCCATCCGAACCCCAGCCAGGCGCAGCAGCTACAGGAGAGCTGAAAACCCTGGTCCTGTCCCTGTCCAAGATGCTGCTGCCCTCAGCCTGCAAAAGGAGCCCGGCCTGGCCTGCCCGGCCGCAGGCAGGAGGAGCAGCAGCGACTGAGCACCTTCAGTGCCCTCCTGTCCTGCTGCACAGCCCATCACAGGGAGCACAGAGTAGCTCATCTCCGCTGCCTGCCACGAGCCTCCCCGGCCGCTGCTGAAGCACCCTGAAGCCAGTGACACCCTCTTGGGTTGGTCACGTCCCGCCTCGTCCCCCAGGAAAGCCGTCAGTGCTGAGACCCGGGTGCGGGCAGGAGGAGCCCATCCCGCGGGGTTAAGCCGGGGGGCTGTGGCTGCTGGGGGCAGAGGCCTTGGTGCTGTGCTCCGTCGCCGGACCGGAGACACGTGCGGTGCCCTTCCCCCAGCATGGAGCACTCCTCCCTGCTCTTGCCGGGGATGCAGCAAGGGGTTAAGCACGCGGCTTCGCGCTGGGTTTGTTTCTCTTGCTCTTTAACCTGCTCCGTGCTCCTTGAGGCTGACCCCACCATGGAGAAGCCAGGCCTGGTGCAGAAGCACAAACAAGCCTCCCCTTTGAAGCCTGTTTAGCTTGGAAGCAGGAAGGCGGATTTCGGGAGGGAATACCAGCTTTTCCTGTTTGATGTTCCGTTCTTGCACGACTCCCCCCACCCCGGGCCCAGCCGTGCATTGTGTGGAAATGGCAGCATCAGGTCGGTAGCGAGAAGAGTCGCCGGCCAGCGAAGAGCAAAGCAGCTCCATGCAGCTTTAATTTGAATACCCAGACAGTGAGTGCCAGTCTCACCATGGAACAGAGCGATCACGCAGGCTCCCCGGGCAGTGATTCACAGCACTGGGGAGAGGCCTCAGACCCCGAGCTCTCTCCCCGAACCCCCAAGGAATGCATAGTTCCCACTTGAACTCAGGACTTGGCTCCAGGCTCGGAAACAATCTTCAGAAATGAAGCCATGGCTAAAACACACACTGTGCGCACAGAGGCTCCTTCGCGCACACGTGCACACCAGCTCTCTCGCGCGCCCGGCCTCGCGCACACGCAGCCCCGTGCACGATCGCAGGCAAGGACGCTCGTGCGCACATCTGGCCGCACGCTTGTGTGCCTGGCCTCGCCGCTAGCTGCCTTGGCGGCATCTTGCTCGCACACGCGCGCTTGCTCTGCGACGGAGCGGCTCTTCCAGCAGCCCCAGCGCTGCAGGGTGGGTCCCTCCTGGCGCTCTGCTGGGGTCCCTCAGGCTTCTGCTGGGCTTGAGGGGGCCGGAGCAGTTGGGGTTCCCGGCCACTTGGCAGCAGTACAGGAGGCTCTTGGAGCCTTAGGCTTGACGGGCTCCGGTGAAGGCGAATGGGCTGGGAATCTGCCTGATCCCAGGCTCAGGCTCGTCTCGAGCAGCATGTGTCAGGACAGATGTGTGAACCCTGTATCAGACCCAGATGGGTGAGGTGTTGGAGAAGAGCATCTGCCCTGCCGAGAGCCTGGGACAGCAGTTTCAGGTGGGAAAATAGGGCCAGGACTTGCGCGGGAAACAGCCGGAGTGGGAACTGCCTGCTCCCACGCGTGACCCTGTTCCCACGTGCAGCCCTGCGGCAGGAGCGCAGCAGCTTTCCGTGTCTGAAAGTCCGTACGGGGAGCTGAGGGGTGCAGAGCCAGGCAGCGTGATGCAGGGCAGGAGACACGGTGCCGCTGGCCATCGCTGTGCTCGGAGTCGGAGGAGCGGGCTGCAGGAGGTGCCATCGGTCAGGAGCGCAGGGTGTGGGGCACAGCGATGCTCTCGGCGTTTCGCAGAGTAGAGTGAGGTGCCCTTGGGGAGCGTTACCCCACACTACAGGGGCGAGGTGCCTGCGCTCTCGGGGCCGAGCCAGGTGACCCACGGAGGTGGAAGGCAGCAAAGCTTTTCCAGACCCTCAGCCAAGTCCAGGAGCGCAGGGACACTGCGGCGGCTGAACCTAGATTTCCTGAGCCAGCTCCCAGTGCCCCGGCCCCCAGGCCTTGGCAACTTGCGTGCTCCAGCAGCAGGTCACGGGAGCACCTTGTCCCATAGTAACTGTACCTCCTCTTCCTGTTTGAAGTGATAAACGAGCTGGACGGCCTGGCCAAGGGCCCGGAGATGGAGCACCGGGCCGCGGGCTATGCCCGCCAAGTGCAGGAGAGAGCCAGGAAGTCCATCGAGTTCCTCGAGGAGCGATTCGAGAGCCGGGACAACTGCTTGAGGGCTCTGACCAGCCGAGGCAACGAGCTGGAGTCCATCTCCTTCCGCAGCGAAGACACCACTGGGCAGCAGGTACGGGGCATCCCGGCCCCAGGAGGACGGGACACGGAGGCAGGGCTGCCGAGGGCTGGAGACTCTTTGCTGCCGCTTCCTTGGGGGAAACCAGGGACCCTGGGGACTGCGCGCTGCGAGGTGGGGTACCTCTGTCCCCACCTTCACAGGCTCCCGCGGGCTGCATGCGTTCCGGCTCGGAGCTGAGCTGCCGTAGGGCGTCTCAAGGCAGGGCAGAAGTCAGGGTGCTGGGATTGCAGGTTTTTCTGGCCAAGGATGACGTTGCCCTTTTCTTCCAGGGAAACAACGATGACCTGATTCTGTCCTGCTGCCTCCACTATTGCAATGACAAGGCCAAGGACTTCATGCCCTCCAACAAAGGTAGAACATCCTCACATCCTCTTTGTCCCTTCACTGTTGCATCCCACAGAGCCTTCTCTTTCACAGCCCTGGGAGCCGATCTCTCCCGCATTTTGCCTCTTTCAACACCAAAGTGCCACCTCCTGCCTCTGGCCAGCTCCAGGCTGTGGCCCCCCCCCCATTGCCAAATGTGCACCTCGCTGTGCCGGGGATGCCCCAGCCTGTGAGAAGCCCGCCATAAATGTCCACGGAGCAATTTCATGGTGCCAGCAGTAATGACAAAGGGCCAGAACGAGCCTCCTCCCTGCAAGCCCTGGTGCCTCCTGGCTGGCATCGGCCACGCGTGCTGGGACCAGACAGCCCCCGAGCTGTTGCCAGGGCGGTGGGACTGGGAATCGCATCAGCAGCTGCCCAAGAAATCAACCCGCATTTGTCAGTGCGAATTCTTAGCAGCTTAACTTGTCAGATTCACAGAGAAACCGTCACCAAATGTTTATGTGCAAATGATGCTGAATTTTGAAATCATGTGGATTATGGGGAATGGGGCCTGACAAGCTGACAGCCTCTGGTTTGTAACAAGGAGGCGCGTCACCAGCGCGGAGCAGAGGATGTTTATTGTTACACATTTCTTAAAGTGTCCGCACAAAACCTCCCGATCCCGCTTTCAGCAGCTCTCGGCCCCAGGCCCGCCCTCCCGCCGAGTCCCTGCTCCCCTTCCTCCCGGCACGGTCTGGCCGGGGTGCTCGCCCCGCCATCCTCGGCCCCGACACCGTGACCGTAGCCCGCGTTCCTGGCCACCCTCCCCTTCCCCTCGTCCTGCCGCTCCCCGCACAGCCAATCTGGGCCCATGTTGGGCTCCCATAAACTCTGTTTTTTCCATTCCCGTCCTGGCTCGGAGGCACTGTGTTTCCTGTGCTCATAGGAACAGTACTCTGGTCACAGGACCCAGCTGCTTACACATACCCCATATGCTTCCCCTGCTTCGCACACACGTAAGCGTGGCTCCCACATCCCAGCCCGGCGCGTTGCGTGCGGGGCAGCTCATCCATCTGGGGGCAAGATCCCTTCGGTTATTTCTCAGGCTTCAACTCTCTCTGGCTGTCTGAGCCCCAGCCAGAAACCCTCAGTGTCAGTGGTGACTCCAAAAAGCTTCGCAAAAAATAAGGGGTGGTTTTAGATCTTATAATGAGATCACCAGAATAATAGCACCAGCTTCCTGCTGGAGCCAGGGTCGCAGGCTGTCTTCCTGGCCTGGGTCAGGCAGAGGGACCTCCTCTTCCCCGCCTGCGGCGTGGCGCACCACCCCACGCAGGCAGCGGGCAGCACGGGACCCTGGTGCCGCTCGATGGCCTTGCCAGCGCCGGGGCTGCGGGCAGAGATCACAAATCGTCCCCCAGCCAGCACAGGGTGTGGGGAGAAGGTGGCCTTCGAGATGAAGTGTCATCTCCGAGCCGCGCTGGGAAGCCTTGGCAGGGAGCTGGGAGCGCCGCCGGGGTGCCGGCAGCCCTGCCGTGCCTTGGGGTGCGGCACCCGAGGAGGATGGCGGGGCATGGCGTGGGGACAGCGTGGCGTGGGGCGGGTGCAAGGCAGAGGCCGAGCGGGGAGGGCTGAGCGGGGAGGTCCGAGCTTCACGTCGCTCGCTCTCTCGTTGCAGACGATCCCATCCGTTTGCTCAGGGAAGTGGTTTTGCTGACGGACGACCGGAACCTGCGCGTTAAAGCATTGACCCGCAACGTGCCGGTGCGGGACATCCCCACCTTCCTCAAGTGGGCCCAGGAGGGCTGAGAGGGCCGAGTGGGGCCGACAGCCCCTGAGCGAGTCACGCAGCCTGTTACGGTGGGAGACCGGCTTCAGCGGCAGCCCTCACCACATGCTGCCACCGCCTTCCAGCCCACCACGAACAATAAACGCCACGTCTTCAACCCACCCCAGAACGGCCGTGCTGCGAAGGGCCCCCCCTCCCGAGGGCTGACCAGCTGGGAAGGTCATTGCCGTGGATGGTTCACGCGGAGGCTGGGTTGCTGAGGGTCCCACCAGCCTTCGGGCAGTGCCGGTGCGGAGCTGGTGAGCCTCGCTGGCTAGGGAAGCTTTGGGTGAGCCCGTGCTGGATCGCCAGCCTTTTGCTTGGTTTGCTTTGGTTGCAGAGAGCTCGAGTCACAAGTCAGTGGCTCTTCGGGTTTGTAGGCTGCGTAGGGCAGAGACCGGGCACACGCCACCGCAGACTTTGGGCTTGCTTAGTCTAGCTCGTGCCCCTCGGAGAGGCCGTGGACTTCAAGGGCAGGTTCCCTCCTGCCCCAGCCTGTTTGTCCTGCGTGGCCCAGACAGCCCCAGGCCTCCGGGGCTGCCCCCCTTCCCCACCCCATGCCCGCCCCACGTGGCGGGTGCCGCTTGCAGAGGCGCTGGTCCTGTCCCTGGTGCAGGGTTTGCTTGTTGAATTTCATTTCAAATTTCCGTATAGGTTAGTTTTCAGGTGTGTGCCCTGCCTGCTTTGCTGGGGGGAGGCTTTGAACACCCCCAGTCCCCTCCCACCCAGTTTTCTATTCTGCTCCCCTGCCCACCCCAGCCATTACCTGCCCCTTCCCTCCCCCCACAAACCCCTTAGTCCCACCCCACTACCTTTAAACACATTTTTGACCTAAGACTCAGCATAAGGCTGACAAAATCCTCCGAGTCCCCAAGGACCCCCAGGACCAACTGTCCCATAGGTCCCATGTGTCTTCACATCACCACAGGCTCCTCCTGTGTGTGGGACCCGGCTTGTGCCTATGGCTGCAGGGCTGGGCAGGGCTGGAGAGAGCCGGGGCAGCTCCCAGCCCCCAGCCGCTTGCCCAGCTGGGAGAGTCACCTCTCAAGTTACTCCTTTGCCCTGGAGGGAGATGTGAAGGGACCCTGCTGTGTCATCACTGGGTCATCCCTCACCTGGAGCTGGTGCAGGGTTGGGGCATTGCTGAGTCCCCTCCACACCACGTTGTCCCACCACCAAGTCCCCCCTTCCCTGGCCCAAGTTATGCGCCAGATACAGAAGCTTAAAAGGGAGCATTAACCCGCGAACCGGAGCCCCGGGAGCTCTAAGTCCCAGTCCCATGAGCAGAGGGTGGG
>NW_028114213.1:0-14119 GCF_964289735.1 Phaethon aethereus | reverse complement strand
TGAGGACCAGAAATACAGTTCCTGCCTAGCACCTTCCTTGGAGGAGAGAGAGTGCAACGTTTCGTTTTAGCATTTTGGCGCTCACGAGGGAGACAAACTGCTTTGGCTGTTTGCAAGGCTAGGAAAGAGCAGAGCCCCAGTCTTGCTGTTCATCTGCAATGACTGCCACGGCAAGTGAGGACCAGCAAGACAATTCCTGCATAGCACCTTCCTTGGAGGAGAGAGAGTGCAACGGTTCATTTTAGCATTTTGGCGCTCACGAGCGAGACAAACTGCTTTGGCTGTTTGCAAGGCTAGGAAAGAGCAGAGCCCCAGTCTTGCTGTTCATCTGCAATGACTGCCAGGGCAAGTGAGGACCAGCAAGACAATTCCTGCCTAGCACCTTCCTTGGAGGAGAGTGCAACGTTTCATTTTAGCATTTTGGCGCTCACGAGCGAGACAAACTGCTTTGGCTGTTTGCAAGGCTAGGAAAGAGCAGAGCCCCAGTCTTGCTGTTCATCTGCAATGACTGCCAGGGCAAGTGAGGACCAGCAAGACAATTCCTGCCTAGCACCTTCCTTGGAGGAGAGAGAGTGCAACGTTTCATTTTAGAATTTTGGCGCTGACGAGGGAGACAAACTGCTTTGGCTCTTTGCAAGGCTAGGAAAGAGCAGAGCCCGAGTCTTGCTGTTTATCTGCAATGACTGGCAGGGCAAGTGAGGACCAGCAAGACAATTCCTGCCTAGCACCTTCCTTGGAGGAGAGAGAGTGCAACGTTTCATTTTAGCATTTTGGCGCTCACGAGGAAGACAAACTGCTTTGGCTGTTTGCAAGGCTAGGAAAGAGCAGAGCCCCAGTCTTGCTGTTTATCTGCAATGACTGCCAGGGCAAGTGAGGACCAGCAAGACAATTCCTGCCTAGCACCTTCCTTGGAGGAGAGAGAGTGCAACGTTTCATTTTAGAATTTTGGCGCTCACGAGGGAGACAAACTGCTTTGGCTGTTTGCAAGGCTAGGAAAGAGCAGAGCCCCAGTCTTGCTGTTCATCTGCAATGACTGCCAGGGCAAGTGAGGACCAGCAAGACAATTCCTGCCTAGCACCTTCCTTGGAGGAGAGAGAGTGCAACGTTTCATTTTAGCATTTTGGCGCTCACGAGCGAGACACACTGCTTTGGCTGTTTGCAAGGCTAGGAAAGAGCAGGGCCTGAGTCTTGCTGTTTATCTGCAATGACTGCCAGGGCAAGTGAGGACCAGAAATACAGTTCCTGCCTAGCACCTTCCTTGGAGGAGAGAGAGTGCAACGTTTCATTTTAGCATTTTGGCGCTCACGAGGGAGACAAACTGCTTTGGCTGTTTGCAAGGCTAGGAAAGAGCAGAGCCCCAGTCTTGCTGTTCATCTGCAATGACTGCCAGGGCAAGTGAGGACCAGCAAGACAATTCCTGCATAGCACCTTCCTTGGAGGAGAGAGAGTGCAACGGTTCATTTTAGCATTTTGGCGCTCACGAGCGAGACAAACTGCTTTGGCTGTTTGCAAGGCTAGGAAAGAGCAGAGCCCCAGTCTTGCTGTTTATCTGCAATGACTGCCAGGGCAAGTGAGGACCAGCAAGACAATTCCTGCCTAGCACCTTCCTTGGAGGAGAGAGAGTGCAACGTTTCATTTTAGCATTTTGGCGCTCACGAGGGAGACAAACTGCTTTGGCTGTTTGCAAGGCTAGGAAAGAGCAGAGCCCCAGTCCTGCTCTTTATCTGCAATGACTGCCAGGGCAAGTGAGGACCAGCAAGACAATTCCTGCCTAGCACCTTCCTTGGACGAGAGAGAGTGCAACGTTTCATTTTGCTTTTTGGAGTACGAGAGTGAGAAAAAGCAGAGTGCCTGTTTGCAAGGCTAGGAAAGAGCAAAGCCCGAGTCTTGCTGTTTATCTGCAATGACTGCCAGGGCAAGTGAGGACCAGCAAGACAATTCCTGCCTAGCACCTTCCTTGGAGGAGAGAGAGTGCAACGTTTCATTTTAGCATTTTCGCGCTCACGAGGGAGACAAACTGCTTTGGCTGTTTGCAAGGCTAGGAAAGAGCAGAGCCCCAGTCTTGCTGTTTATCTGCAATGACTGCCAGGGCAAGTGAGGACCAGCAAGACAATTCCTGCCTAGCACCTTCTTTGGAGGAGAGAGAGTGCAACGTTTCATTTTAGAATTTTGGCGCTCACAAGCGAGACAAACTGCTTTGGCTGTTTGCAAGGCTAGGAAAGAGCAGAGCCCCAGTCTTGCTGTTCATCTGCAATGACTGCCAGGGCAAGTGAGGACCAGCAAGACAATTCCTGCATAGCACCTTCCTTGGAGGAGGGAGAGTGCAACGGTTCATTTTAGCATTTTGGCGGTCACGAGCGAGACAAACTGCTTTGGCTGTTTGCAAGGCTAGGAAAGAGCAGAGCCCCAGTCTTGCTGTTTATCTGCAATGACTGCCAGGGCAAGTGAGGACCAGCAAGACAATTCCTGCCTAGCACCTTCCTTGGACGAGAGAGAGTGCAACGTTTCATTTTAGCATTTTGGCGCTCACGAGGGAGACAAACTGCTTTGGCTGTTTGCAAGGCTAGGAAAGAGCAGAGCCCCAGTCTTGCTGTTAAACTGCAATGACTGCCAGGGCAAGTGAGGACCAGCAAGACAATTCCTGCCTAGCACCTTCCTTGGACGAGAGAGAGTGCAACGTTTCATTTTGCTTTTTGGAGTACGAGAGTGAGAAAAAGCAGAGTGCCTGTTTGCAAGGCTAGGAAAGAGCAAAGCCCGAGTCTTGCTGTTTATCTGCAATGACTGCCAGGGCAAGTGACGACCAGCAAGACAATTCCTGCCTAGCACCTTCCTTGGAGGAGAGAGAGTGCAACGTTTCATTTTAGCATTTTGGCGCTCACGAGGGAGACAAACTGCTTTGGCTGTTTGCAAGGCTAGGAAAGAGCAGAGCCCGAGTCTTGCTCTTTATCTGCAATGACTGCCAGGGCAAGTGAGGACCAGCAAGACAATTCCTGCCTAGCACCTTCCTTGGAGGAGAGAGAGTGCAACGTTTCATTTTAGCATTTTGGCGCTCACGAGGGAGACAAACTGCTTTGGCTGTTTGCAAGGCTAGGAAAGAGCAGAGCCCCAGTCTTGCTGTTCATCTGCAATGACTGCCAGGGCAAGTGACGACCAGCAAGACAATTCCTGCCTAGCACCTTCCTTGGAGGAGAGAGAGTGCAACGTTTCATTTTAGCATTTTGGCGCTCACAAGGGAGACAAACTGCTTTGGCTGTTTGCAAGGCTAGGAA
This sequence comes from Phaethon aethereus, assembly GCF_964289735.1. Classification (NCBI taxonomy): domain Eukaryota; kingdom Metazoa; phylum Chordata; class Aves; order Phaethontiformes; family Phaethontidae; genus Phaethon; species Phaethon aethereus. Next base: position 10,850 of record NW_028114213.1, on the reverse strand, counting down.
AGAGCAGAACCCGAGTCTTGCTGTTCATCTGCAATGACTGCCAGGGCAAGTGAGGACCAGCAAGACAATTCCTGCCTAGCACCTTCCTTGGAGGAGAGAGAGTGCAACGTTTCATTTTAGCATTTTGGCGCTCACGAGGGAGACAAACTGCTTTGGCTGTTTGCAAGGCTAGGAAAGAGCAGAGCCCGAGTCTTGCTGTTTATCTGCAATGACTGCCAGGGCAAGTGAGGACCAGCAAGACAATTCCTGCCTAGCACCTTCCTTGGAGGAGAGAGAGTGCAACGTTTCATTTTAGCATTTTGGCGGTCACGAGCGAGACAAACTGCTTTGGCTGTTTGCAAGGCTAGGAAAGAGCAGAGCCCCAGTCTTGCTCTTCATCTGCAATGACTGCCAGGGCAAGTGAGGACCAGCAAGAAAATTCCTGCCTAGCACCTTCCTTGGACGAGAGAGAGTGCAACGTTTCATTTTGCTTTTTGGAGTGCGAGAGTAAGGAAAAGCAGAGTGCCTGTTTGCAAGGCTAGGAAAGAGCAGAGTCCGAGTCTTGCTCTTTATCTGCAATGACTGGCAGGGCAAGTGAGGACCAGGAAGACAATTCCTGCCTAGCACCTTCCTTGGAGGAGAGTGAGTGCAACGTTTCATTTTAGAATTTTGGCGCTCACGAGGGAGACAAAATTCTTTGGCTCTTTGCAAGGCTAGGAAAGAGCAGAGCCTGAGTCTTGCTGTTTATCTGCAATGACTGCCAGGGCAAGTGAGGACCAGGAAGACAATTCCTGCCTAGCACCTTCCTTGGAGGAGAGAGAGTGCAACGTTTCATTTTAGCATTTTGGCACTCACGAGCGAGACAAACTTCTTTGGCTGTTTGCAAGGCTAGGAAAGAGTAGAGCCCCAGTCTTGCTCTTCATCTGCAATGACTGCCAGGGCAAGTGAGGACCAGCAAGAAAATTCCTGCCTAGCACCTTCCTTGGACGAGAGAGACTGCAACGTTTCATTTTGCTTTTTGGAGTGCGAGAGTGAGAAAAAGCAGAGTGCCTGTTTGCAAGGCTAGGAAAGAGCAAAGCCCCAGTCTTGCTGTTTATCTGCAATGACTGCCAGGGCAAGTGAGGACCAGCAAGACAATTCCTGCCTAGCACCTTCCTTGGACGAGAGAGAGTGCAACGTTTCATTTTAGCATTTTGGCGGTCACGAGCGAGACAAACTGCTTTGGCTGTTTGCAAGGCTAGGAAAGAGCAGAGCCCCAGTCTTGCTCTTCATCTGCAATGACTGCCAGGGCAAGTGAGGACCAGCAAGAAAATTCCTGCCTAGCACCTTCCTTGGACGAGAGAGAGTGCAACGTTTCATTTTGCTTTTTGGAGTGCGAGAGTAAGGAAAAGCAGAGTGCCTGTTTGCAAGGCTAGGAAAGAGCAGAGTCCGAGTCTTGCTCTTTATCTGCAATGACTGGCAGGGCAAGTGAGGACCAGCAAGACAATTTCTGCCTAGCACCTTCCTTGGAGGAGAGAGAGTGCAACGTTTCATTTTAGCATTTTGGCGCTCACGAGCGAGACACACTGCTTTGGCTGTTTGCAAGGCTAGGAAAGAGCAGAGCCCCAGTCTTGCTGTTCATCTGCAATGACTGCCAGGGCAAGTGAGGACCAGCAAGACAATTCCTGCATAGCACCTTCCTTGGAGGAGGGAGAGTGCAACGGTTCATTTTAGCATTTTGGCGGTCACGAGCGAGACAAACTGCTTTGGCTGTTTGCAAGGCTAGGAAAGAGCAGAGCCCCAGTCTTGCTGTTTATCTGCAATGACTGCCAGGGCAAGTGAGGACCAGCAAGACAATTCCTGCCTAGCACCTTCCTTGGAGGAGAGAGAGTGCAACGTTTCATTTTAGCATTTTGGCGCTCACGAGGGAGACAAACTGCTTTGGCTGTTTGCAAGGCTAGGAAAGAGCAGAGCCCCAGTCTTGCTGTTCAACTGCAATGACTGCCAGGGCAAGTGAGGACCAGCAAGACAATTCCTGCCTAGCACCTTCCTTGGACGAGAGAGAGTGCAACGTTTCATTTTGCTTTTTGGAGTACGAGAGTGAGAAAAAGCAGAGTGCCTGTTTGCAAGGCTAGGAAAGAGCAAAGCCCGAGTCTTGCTGTTTATCTGCAATGACTGCCAGGGCAAGTGACGACCAGCAAGACAATTCCTGCCTAGCACCTTCCTTGGAGGAGAGAGAGTGCAACGTTTCATTTTAGCATTTTGGCGCTCACGAGGGAGACAAACTGCTTTGGCTGTTTGCAAGGCTAGGAAAGAGCAGAGCCCGAGTCTTGCTCTTTATCTGCAATGACTGCCAGGGCAAGTGAGGACCAGCAAGACAATTCCTGCCTAGCACCTTCCTTGGAGGAGAGAGAGTGCAACGTTTCATTTTAGCATTTTGGCGCTCACAAGCGAGACAAACTGCTTTGGCTGTTTGCAAGGCTAGGAAAGAGCAGAGCCCCAGTCTTGCTGTTCATCTGCAATGACTGCCAGGGCAAGTGACGACCAGCAAGACAATTCCTGCCTAGCACCTTCCTTGGAGGAGAGAGAGTGCAACGTTTCATTTTAGCATTTTGGCGCTCACAAGGGAGACAAACTGCTTTGGCTGTTTGCAAGGCTAGGAAAGAGCAGAACCCGAGTCTTGCTGTTCATCTGCAATGACTGCCAGGGCAAGTGAGGACCAGCAAGACAATTCCTGCCTAGCACCTTCCTTGGAGGAGAGAGAGTGCAACGTTTCATTTTAGCATTTTGGCGCTCACGAGGGAGACAAACTGCTTTGGCTGTTTGCAAGGCTAGGAAAGAGCAGAGCCCGAGTCTTGCTGTTTATCTGCAATGACTGCCAGGGCAAGTGAGGACCAGCAAGACAATTCCTGCCTAGCACCTTCCTTGGAGGAGAGAGAGTGCAACGTTTCATTTTAGCATTTTGGCGGTCACGAGCGAGACAAACTGCTTTGGCTGTTTGCAAGGCTAGGAAAGAGCAGAGCCCCAGTCTTGCTCTTCATCTGCAATGACTGCCAGGGCAAGTGAGGACCAGCAAGAAAATTCCTGCCTAGCACCTTCCTTGGACGAGAGAGAGTGCAACGTTTCATTTTGCTTTTTGGAGTGCGAGAGTAAGGAAAAGCAGAGTGCCTGTTTGCAAGGCTAGGAAAGAGCAGAGTCCGAGTCTTGCTCTTTATCTGCAATGACTGGCAGGGCAAGTGAGGACCAGGAAGACAATTCCTGCCTAGCACCTTCCTTGGAGGAGAGTGAGTGCAACGTTTCATTTTAGAATTTTGGCGCTCACGAGGGAGACAAAATTCTTTGGCTCTTTGCAAGGCTAGGAAAGAGCAGAGCCTGAGTCTTGCTGTTTATCTGCAGTGACTGCCAGGGCAAGTGAGGACCAGCAAGACAATTCCTGCCTAGCACCTTCCTTGGAGGAGAGAGAGTGCAACGTGTCATTTTAGCATTTTGGCGCTCACGAGCGAGACAAACTTCTTTGGCTGTTTGCAAGGCTAGGAAAGAGTAGAGCCCCAGTCTTGCTCTTCATCTGCAATGACTGCCAGGGCAAGTGAGGACCAGCAAGAAAATTCCTGCCTAGCACCTTCCTTGGACAAGTGAGACTGCAACGTTTCATTTTGCTTTTTGGAGTGCGAGAGTGAGAAAAAGCAGAGTGCCTGTTTGCAAGGCTAGGAAAGAGCAAAGCCCCAGTCTTGCTATTTATCTGCAATGACTGCCAGGGCAAGTGAGGACCAGCAAGACAATTCCTGCCTAGCACCTTCCTTGGACGAGAGAGAGTGCAACGTTTCATTTTAGCATTTTGGCGGTCACGAGCGAGACAAACTGCTTTGGCTGTTTGCAAGGCTAGGAAAGAGCAGAGCCCCAGTCTTGCTCTTCATCTGCAATGACTGCCAGGGCAAGTGAGGACCAGCAAGAAAATTCCTGCCTAGCACCTTCCTTGGACGAGAGAGAGTGCAACGTTTCATTTTGCTTTTTGGAGTGCGAGAGTAAGGAAAAGCAGAGTGCCTGTTTGCAAGGCTAGGAAAGAGCAGAGTCCGAGTCTTGCTCTTTATCTGCAATGACTGGCAGGGCAAGTGAGGACCAGCAAGACAATTCCTGCCTAGCACCTTCCTTGGAGGAGAGAGAGTGCAACGTTTCATTTTAGAATTTTGGCGCTCACGAGGGAGACAAAATTCTTTGGCTGTTTGCAAGGCTAGGAAAGAGCAGAGCCTGAGTCTTGCTGTTTATCTGCAATGACTGCCAGGGCAAGTGAGGACCAGGAAGACAATTCCTGCCTAGCACCTTCCTTGGACGAGAGAGACTGCAACGTTTCATTTTGCTTTTTGGAGTGCGAGAGTGAGAAAAAGCAGAGTGCCTGTTTGCAAGGCTAGGAAAGAGCAAAGCCCCAGTCTTGCTGTTTATCTGCAATGACTGCCAGGGCAAGTGAGGACCAGCAAGACAATTCCTGCCTAGCACCTTCCTTGGACGAGAGAGAGTGCAACGTTTCATTTTAGCATTTTGGCTCTCACGAGCGAGACAAACTGCTTTGGCTGTTTGCAAGGCTAGGAAAGAGCAGAGCCCCAGTCTTGCTGTTCATCTGCAATGACTGCCAGGGCAAGTGAGGACCAGCAAGACAATTCCTGCCTAGCACCTTCCTTGGACGAGAGAGAGTGCAACGTTTCATTTTGCTTTTTGGAGTGCGAGAGTAAGGAAAAGCAGAGTGCCTGTTTGCAAGGCTAGGAAAGAGCAGAGTCTGAGTCTTGCTCTTTATCTGCAATGACTGCCAGGGCAAGTGAGGACCAGGAAGACAATTCCTGCCTAGCACCTTCCTTGGAGGAGAGTGAGTGCAACGTTTCATTTTAGAATTTTGGCGCTCACGAGGGAGACAAAATTCTTTGGCTGTTTGCAAGGCTAGGAAAGAGCAGAGCCTGAGTCTTGCTGTTTATCTGCAATGACTGCCAGGGCAAGTGAGGACCAGGAAGACAATTCCTGCCTAGCACCTTCCTTGGAGGAGAGAGAGTGCAACGTTTCATTTTAGCATTTTGGCGGTCACGAGCGAGACAAACTTCTTTGGCTGTTTGCAAGTCTAGGAAAGAGTAGAGCCCCAGTCTTGCTCTTCATCTGCAATGACTGCCAGGGCAAGTGAGGACCAGCAAGACAATTCCTGCCTAGCACCTTCCTTGGACGAGAGAGACTGCAACGTTTCATTTTGCTTTTTGGAGTGCGAGAGTGAGAAAAAGCAGAGTGCCTGTTTGCAAGGCTAGGAAAGAGCAAAGCCCCAGTCTTGCTGTTTATCTGCAATGACTGCCAGGGCAAGTGAGGACCAGCAAGACAATTCCTGCCTAGCACCTTCCTTGGACGAGAGAGAGTGCAACGTTTCATTTTAGCATTTTGGCGCTCACGAGGGAGACAAACTGCTTTGGCTGTTTGCAAGGCTAGGAAAGAGCAGAGCCCCAGTCTTGCTGTTTATCTGCAATGACTGCTAGGGCAAGTCAGGACCAGCAAGACAATTCCTGCCTAGCACCTTCCTTGGAGGAGAGAGAGTGCAACGTTTCATTTTAGCATTTTGGCGCTCACGAGCGAGACAAACTGCTTTGGCTGTTTACAGGGCTAGGAAAGAGCAGAGCCCCAGTCTTGCTGTTCATCTGCAATGACTGCCAGGGCACGTCAGGACCAGCAAGACAATTCCTGCCTAGCACCTTCCTTGGAGGAGAGAGAGTGCAACGTTTCATTTTAGCATTTTGGCGCTCACGAGCGAGACCAACTGCTTTGGCTGTTTGCAAGGCTAGGAAAGAGCAGAGACCCAGTCTTGCTGTTTATCTGCAATGACTGCCAGGGCAAGTGAGGACCAGCAAGACAATTCCTGCCTAGCACCTTCCGTGGAGGAGAGAGAGTGCAACGTTTCATTTTAGCATTTTGGCGCTCACGAGGGAGACAAACTGCTTTGGCTGTTTGCAAGGCTAGGAAAGAGCAGAGCCCCAGTCTTGCTGTTCATGTGCAATGACTGCCAGGGCAAGTGAGGACCAGCAAGACAATTCCTGCCTAGCACCTTCCTTGGAGGAGAGAGAGTGCAACGTTTCATTTTAGCATTTTGGCGCTCACGAGCGAGACACACTGCTTTGGCTGTTTGCAAGGCTAGGAAAGAGCAGAGCCCCAGTCTTGCTGTTCATCTGCAATGACTGCCAGGGCAAGTGAGAACCAGCAAGACAATTCCTGCCTAGCACCTTCCTTGGAGGAGAGAGAGTGCAACGTTTCATTTTAGCATTTTGGCGCTCACGAGGGAGACAAACTGCTTTGGCTGTTTGCAAGGCTAGGAAATAGCAGAGCCCCAGTCTTGCTGTTTATCTGTAATGACTGCCAGGGAAAGTGAGGACCAGCAAGGCAATTCCTGCCTAGCACCTTCCTTGGAGGAGAGAGAGTGCAACGTTTCATTTTGCTTTTTGGAGTGCGAGAGAGAGAAAAAGCAGAGTGCCTGCTTGCAAGGCTAGGAAAGAGCAGAGCCCGAGTCTAGCTCTTTATCTGCAATGACTGCCAGGGCAAGTGAGGACCAGCAAGACAATTCCTGCCTAGCACCTTCCTTGGACGAGAGAGGGTGCGGCGTTTCATTTTAGCATTTTGGCGCTCACGAGGGAGACAAACTGCTTTGGCTGTTTGCAAGGCTAGGAAAGAGCAGAGCCCCAGTCTTGCTGTTCATCTGCAATGACTGCCAGGGCAAGTGAGGACCAGCAAGACAATTCCTGCCTAGCACCTTCCTTGGAGGAGAGAGAGTGCAACGTTCCATTTTAGCATTTTGTCGCTCACGAGGGAGACAAACTGCTTTGGCTGTTTGCAAGGCTAGGAAAGAGCAAAGCCCCAGTCTTGCTGTTTATCTGCAATGACTGCCAGGGCAAGTGAGGACCAGCAAGACAATTCCTGCCTAGCACCTTCCTTGGAGGAGAGAGAGTGCAACGTTTCATTTTAGCATTTTGGCGCTCACGAGCGAGACAAACTGCTTTGGCTGTTTACAAGGCTAGGAAAGAGCAGAGCCCCAGTCTTGCTGTTCATCTGCAATGACTGCCAGGGCAAGTGAGGACCAGCAAGACAATTCCTGCCTAGCACCTTCCTTGGAGGAGAGAGAGTGCAACGTTGATTTTAGCATTTTGGCGCTCACAAGGGAGACAAACTGCTTTGGCTGTTTGCAAGGCTAGGAAAGAGCAGAGCCCGAGTCTTGCTGTTTATCTGCAATGACTGCCAGGGCAAGTGAGGACCAGCAAGACAATTTCTGCCTAGCACCTTCCTTGGAGGAGAGAGAGTGCAACGTTTCATTTTAGAATTTTGGCGCTCACGAGGGAGACAAACTGCTTTGGCTGTTTGCAAGGCTAGGAAAGAGCAGAGCCCCAGTCTTGCTGTTTATCTGCAATGACTGCCAGGGCAAGTGAGGACCAGCAAGACAATTCCTGCCTACCACCTTCCTTGGAGGAGAGAGAGTGCAACGTTTCATTTTAGCATTTTGGCGCTCACGAGCGAGACAAACTGCTTTGGCTGTTTGCAAGGCTAGGAAAGAGCAGAGCCCCAGTCTTGCTGTTTATCTCAATGACTGTCAGGGCAAGTGAGGACCAGCAAGACAATTCCTGCCTAGCATCTTCCTTGGAGGAGAGAGTGTGCAACGTTTCATTTTAGCATTTTGGCGCTCACGAGCGAGACAAACTGCTTTGGCTGTTTGCAGGGCTAGGAAAGAGCAGAGCCCCAGTCTTGCTGTTCATCTGCAATGACTGCCGGGGCAAGTGAGGACCAGCAAGACAATTCCTGCCTAGCACCTTCCTTGGAGGAGAGAGAGTGCAACGTTTCATTTTACCATTTTGGCGCTCACGAGGGAGACAAACTGCTTTGGCTGTTTGCAGGGCTAGGAAAGAGCAGAGCCCCAGTCTTGCTGTTCATCTGCAATGACTGCCGGGGCAAGTGAGGACCAGCAAGACAATTCCTGGCTAGCACCTTCCTTGGAGGAGAGAGAGTGCAACGTTTCATTTTAGCATTTTGGCGCTCACGAGCGAGACAAACTGCTTCGGCTGTTTGCAAGGCTAGGAAAGAGCAGAGCCCGAGTCTTGCTGTTTATCTGCAATGACTGCCAGGGCAAGTGAGGACCAGCAAGACAATTTCTGCCTAGCACCTTCCTTGGAGGAGAGAGAGTGCAACGTTTCATTTTAGAATTTTGGCGCTCACGAGGGAGACAAACTGCTTTGGCTGTTTGCAAGGCTAGGAAAGAGCAGAGCCCCAGTCTTGCTGTTTATCTGCAATGACTGCCAGGGCAAGTGAGGACCAGCAAGACAATTCCTGCCTAGCACCTTCCTTGGAGGAGAGAGAGTGCAACGTTTCATTTTAGCATTTTGGCGCTCACGAGCGAGACAAACTGCTTTGGCTGTTTGCAAGGCTAGGAAAGAGCAGAGCCCCAGTCTTGCTGTTTATCTCAATGACTGTCAGGGCAAGTGAGGACCAGCAAGACAATTCCTGCCTAGCACCTTCCTTGGAGGAGAGAGAGTGCAACGTTTCATTTTAGCATTTTGGCGCTCACGAGGGAGACAAACTGCTTTGGCTGTTTGCAAGGCTAGGAAATAGCAGAGCCCCAGTCTTGCTGTTTATCTGTAATGACTGCCAGGGAAAGTGAGGACCAGCAAGGCAATTCCTGCCTAGCACCTTCCTTGGAGGAGAGTGAGTGCAACGTTTCATTTTGCTTTTTGGAGTGCGAGAGAGAGAAAAAGCAGAGTGCCTGCTTGCAAGGCTAGGAAAGAGCAGAGCCCGAGTCTAGCTCTTTATCTGCAATGACTGCCAGGGCAAGTGAGGACCAGCAAGACAATTCCTGCCTAGCACCTTCCTTGGAGGAGAGAGAGTGCAACGTTTCATTTTAGCATTTTGGCGCTCACGAGCGAGACACACTGCTTTGGCTGTTTGCAAGGCTAGGAAAGAGCAGAGCCCGAGTCTTGCTGTTTATCTGCAATGACTGCCAGGGCAAGTGAGGACCAGCAAGACAATTCCTGCCTAGCACCTTCCTTGGACGAGAGAGGGTGCGGCGTTTCATTTTAGCATTTTGGCGCTCACGAGGGAGACAAACTGCTTTGGCTGTTTGCAAGGCTAGGAAAGAGCAGAGCCCCAGTCTTGCTGTTCATCTGCAATGACTGCCAGGGCAAGTGAGGACCAGCAAGACAATTCCTGCCTAGCACCTTCCTTGGAGGAGAGAGAGTGCAACGTTCCATTTTAGCATTTTGTCGCTCACGAGGGAGACAAACTGCTTTGGCTGTTTGCAAGGCTAGGAAAGAGCAAAGCCCCAGTCTTGCTGTTTATCTGCAATGACTGCCAGGGCAAGTGAGGACCAGCAAGACAATTCCTGCCTAGCACCTTCCTTGGAGGAGAGAGAGTGCAACGTTTCATTTTAGCATTTTGGCGCTCACGAGCGAGACAAACTGCTTTGGCTGTTTACAAGGCTAGGAAAGAGCAGAGCCCCAGTCTTGCTGTTCATCTGCAATGACTGCCAGGGCAAGTGAGGACCAGCAAGACAATTCCTGCCTAGCACCTTCCTTGGAGGAGAGAGAGTGCAACGTTGATTTTAGCATTTTGGCGCTCACAAGGGAGACAAACTGCTTTGGCTGTTTGCAAGGCTAGGAAAGAGCAGAGCCCGAGTCTTGCTGTTTATCTGCAATGACTGCCAGGGCAAGTGAGGACCAGCAAGACAATTTCTGCCTAGCACCTTCCTTGGAGGAGAGAGAGTGCAACGTTTCATTTTAGAATTTTGGCGCTCACGAGGGAGACAAACTGCTTTGGCTGTTTGCAAGGCTAGGAAAGAGCAGAGCCCCAGTCTTGCTGTTTATCTGCAATGACTGCCAGGGCAAGTGAGGACCAGCAAGACAATTCCTGCCTAGCACCTTCCTTGGAGGAGAGAGAGTGCAACGTTTCATTTTAGCATTTTGGCGCTCACGAGCGAGACAAACTGCTTTGGCTGTTTGCAAGGCTAGGAAAGAGCAGAGCCCCAGTCTTGCTGTTTATCTCAATGACTGTCAGGGCAAGTGAGGACCAGCAAGACAATTCCTGCCTAGCTTCTTCCTTGGAGGAGAGAGAGTGCAACGTTTCATTTTAGCATTTTGGCGCTCACGAGCGAGACAAACTGCTTTGGCTGTTTGCAAGGCTAGGAAAGAGCAGAGCCCCAGTCTTGCTGTTTATCTCAATGACTGTCAGGGCAAGTGAGGACCAGCAAGACAATTCCTGCCTAGCACCTTCCTTGGAGGAGAGAGAGTGCAACGTTTCATTTTAGCATTTTGGCGCTCACGAGGGAGACAAACTGCTTTGGCTGTTTGCAAGGCTAGGAAATAGCAGAGCCCCAGTCTTGCTGTTTATCTGTAATGACTGCCAGGGAAAGTGAGGACCAGCAAGGCAATTCCTGCCTAGCACCTTCCTTGGAGGAGAGAGAGTGCAACGTTTCATTTTGCTTTTTGGAGTGCGAGAGAGAGAAAAAGCAGAGTGCCTGCTTGCAAGGCTAGGAAAGAGCAGAGCCCGAGTCTAGCTCTTTATCTGCAATGACTGCCAGGGCAAGTGAGGACCAGCAAGACAATTCCTGCCTAGCACATTCCTTGGAGGAGAGAGAGTGCAACGTTTCATTTTAGCATTTTGGCGCTCACGAGCGAGACACACTGCTTTGGCTGTTTGCAAGGCTAGGAAAGAGCAGAGCCCGAGTCTTGCTGTTTATCTGCAATGACTGCCAGGGCAAGTGAGGACCAGCAAGACAATTCCTGCCTAGCACCTTCCTTGGACGAGAGAGGGTGCGGCGTTTCATTTTAGCACTTTGGCGCTCACGAGGGAGACAAACTGCTTTGGCTGTTTGCAAGGCTAGGAAAGAGCAGAGCCCCAGTCTT
>NW_028114214.1:0-20093 GCF_964289735.1 Phaethon aethereus | reverse complement strand
ACCGGTTCTGAGCGGTCGTTACCGGTCTGGACCGGTTTTCGCCGGTCGTGACCGGTCCGGACCGGTTCTGAGCGGTCGTTACCGGTCCGGACCGGTTTGCGCTGCGTCCGACCGTTCCGGACCAGTTTGCGCCGGTCGTTACCGGTCCGGACCGGTCCGGACCGGTTTGCGCTGGTCGTTACCGGTCCGGAACGGTCCGGACCGGTTCCGAGCGGTCGTTACCGGTCCGGACCGGTTTGCGCCGGTTTCGACCGGTCCGGACCGGTTTGCGCCGGTTCCGACCGGTCCGGACCAGTTTGCGCCGGTTGTTACCGGTCCGGACCAGTTTGCGCCGGTCGTTACCGGTCCGGACCGGTTTGCGCCGGTCGTTACCGGTCCGGACCGGTCCGGACCGGTTTGCGCTGGTCGTTGCCGGTCCGGACCGGTTCTGAGCGGTCGTTACCGGTCCGGACCGGTTTGCGCCGGTTCCGACCGGTCCGGACCGGTTTGCGCCGGTTCCGACCGGTCCGGACCGGTTTGCGCCGGTCGTTACCGGTCCGGACCGGTCCGGACCGGTTTGCGCCGGTCGTTACCCGTCCGGACCGGTCCGGACCGGTTCTGAGCGGTCGTTACCGGTCCGGACCGGTTTGCGACGGTTCCGACCGGTCCGGACCGGTTTGCGCTGGTTCCGACCGGTCCGGACCGGTTTGCGCCGGTCGTTACCGGTCCTGACCGGTTTGCGCCGGTCCCGACCGGTCCGGACCGGTTTGCGCCGGTCGTTACCGGTCTGGACCGCTCCGGACCGGTTCTGAGCGGTCGTTACCGGTCCGGACCAGTTTGCGCCGGTTCCGACCGGTCCGGACTGGTTTGCGCCGGTTCCGACCGGTCCAGACCGGTTTGCGCCGGTCGTGACCAGTCCGGACCGGTCCGGACCGGTTCTGAGCGGTCGTTACCGGTCCGGACCGGTTTGCGCCGGTCCCGACCGGTCCGGACCGGTTTGCGCCGGTCGTTACCGGTCCGGACCGGTTTGCGCCAGTTCCGACCGGTCCGGACCGGTTTGCGCCGGTCGTTACCGGTCCTGACCGGTTTGCGCAGGTCGTGACCGGTCCGGACCGCTCCGGTCCGGTTCTGAGCGGTCGTTCCCGGTCCGGACCGGTTTGCGCCGGTTCCGACCGGTCCGGACCGGTTTGCGCCGGTCGTGACCGCTCCGGACCAGTTTGCGCCGGTCCCGACCGGTCCGGACCGGTTTGCGCCGGTCGTTACCAGTCCGGACCGATTTTCGCCGGTCGTGACCGGTCCGGACCGGTTTGCGCCGGTCGTTACCGGTCCGGACCGGTCCGGACCGGTTTGCGCCGGTCGTTACCGGTCCGGACCGGTCCGGACCGGTTCTGAGCGGTCGTTACCGGTCCGGACCGGTTTGCGCCGGTCGTTACCGGTCTGGACCGGTCCGGACCGGTTCTGAGCGGTCGTTACCGGTCCGGACCAGTTTGCGCCGGTTCCGACCGGTCCGGACTGGTTTGCGCCGGTTCCGACCGGTCCAGACCGGTTTGCGCCGGTCGTGACCGGTCCGGACCGGTCTGGACCGGTTCTGAGCGGTCGTTACCGGTCCGGACCGGTTTGCGCCGGTCGTGACCGGTCTAGACCGCTCCGGACCGGTTCTGAGCGGTCGTTACCGGTTCGGACCGGTTTGCGCCGGTTCCGACCGGTCCGGACCGGTTTTCGCCGGTCGTGACCTGTCCGGACCGGTTTGCGCCGGTCGTTACCGGTCCGGACCGCTCCGGACCGGTTCTGAGCGGTCGTTACCGGTCCGGACCAGTTTGCGCCGGTTCCGACCGGTCCGGACTGGTTTGCGCCGGTTCCGACCGGTCCAGACCGGTTTGCGCCGGTCGTGACCAGTCCGGACCGGTCTAGACCGGTTCTGAGCGGTCGTGACCGGTCCGGACCGGTTTGCGCCGGTTCCGACCGGTCCGGACCGGTTTGCGCTGCTTCAGACCGGTCCGGACCGGTTTGCGCCGGTCGTTACAGGTCCGGACCGGTCCGGACCGGTTTGCGCCGGTCGGTACCGGTCCGGACCGCTCCGGACCGGTTCTGAGCGGTCGTTCCCGGTCCGGACCGGTTTTCGCCGGTCGTGACCGGTCCGGACCGGTTTGCGCCGGTCGTGACCGGTCCGGACCGGTCCGGACCGGTTCTGAGCGGTCGTTACCGGTCTGGACCGGTTTGCGCCGGTTCCGACCGGTCCGGACCGGTTTGCGCCGGTTCCGAGCGGTCCGGACCGGTTTGCGCCGGTCGTTACCGGTCCGGACCGGTTCTGAGCGGTCGTTACCGGTCCGGACCGGTTTTCGCCGGTCGTGACCGGTCCGGACCGGTTTGCGCCGGTCGTTACCGGTCCGGACCGGTTCCGAGCGGTCGTTACCGGTCCGGACCGGTTTGCGCCGGTTCCGACCGGTCCGGACCGGTTTGCGCCGGTCGTGACCGGTCCGGACCGCTCCGGACCGCTTCTGAGCGGTCGTGACCGGTCCGGACCGGTTTGCGCCGGTTCCGACCGGTCCGGACCGGTTTTCGCCGGTCGTGACCGGTCCGGACCGGTTTGCGCCGGTCGTGACCGGTCCGGACCGGTCTGGACCGGTTCTGAGCGGTCGTTACCGGTCCGGACTGGTTTGCGCCGGTTCCGACCGGTCCGGACCGGTTTGCGCCGGTCGTGACCGGTCCGGACCGGTTTGCACCGGTTCCGACCGGTCCAGACCGGTTTGCGCCGGTCGTTACCGGTCCGGAACTGTCTGGACCGGTTCTGAGCGGTCGTTACCGGTCCGGACCGGTTTGCGCCGGTCCCGACCGGTCCGGACCGGTTTGTGCCGGTCGTTACTGGTCCGGACCGGTCCGGACCGGTTTGCGCCGGTCGTTACCGGTCCGGACCGGTCCGGACCGGTTTGCGCCGGTGGTTACCGGTCCGGACCGGTTCTGAGCGGTCGTTACCGGTCCGGACCGGTTTGCGCCGGTTCCGACCGGTCCGGACCGGTTTGCGCCGGTCGTTACCGGTCCGGACCGGTTTGCGCCGGTTCCGACCGGTCCGGACCGGTTTGCGCCGGTCGTGACCGCTCCGGACCGGTTTGCGCCGGTCCCGACCGGTCCGGACCGGTTTGCGCCGGTCGTTACCGGTCCGGACCGGTTCTGAGCGGTCGTTACCGGTCCGGACCGGTTTTCGCCGGTCGTGACCGGTCCGGACCGGTTTTCGCCGGTCGTGACCGGTCCGGACCGGTTTTCTCCGGTCGTGACCGGTCCGGACCGGTTTGCGCCGGTCGTGACCGGTCCGGACCGGTTTTCGCCGGTCGTGACCGGTCCAGACCGCTTCTGAGCGGTCGTTACCGGTCCGGACCGGTTTGCGCCGGTCGTTACCGGTCCGGACCGATCCGGACCGGTTGTTACCGGTCCGGACCGGTTTGTGCCAGTCGTTACCGGTCCGGACCGGTTCTGAGCGGTCGTTACCGGTCCGGACCGGTTTGCGCCGGTTCCGACCGGTCCGGACCGGTTTGCGCCGGTTCCGAGCGGTCCGGACCGGTTTGCGCCGGTCGTTACCGGTCCGGACCGGTTCTGAGCGGTCGTTACCGGTCCGGACCGGTTTTCGCCGGTCGTGACCGGTCCGGACCGGTTTGCGCCGGTCGTTACCGGTCCGGACCGGTTCCGAGCGGTCGTTACCGGTCCGGACCGGTTTGCGCCGGTTCCGACCGGTCCGGACCGGTTTGCGCCGGTCGTGACCGGTCCGGACCGCTCCGGACCGCTTCTGAGCGGTCGTGACCGGTCCGGACCGGTTTGCGCCGGTTCCGACCGGTCCGGACCGGTTTTCGCCGGTCGTGACCGGTCCGGACCGGTTTGCGCCGGTCGTGACCGGTCCGGACCGGTCTGGACCGGTTCTGAGCGGTCGTTACCGGTCCGGACTGGTTTGCGCCGGTCGTTACCGGTCCGGACCGGTCCGGACCGGTTTGCGCCGGTCGTTACCGGTCCGGACCGGTCCGGACCGGTCGGAACCGGCGCAAACCGGTCCGGACCGGTCCGGACCGGTTCTGAGCGGTCGTTACCGGTCCGGACCGGTTTGCGCCGATTCCGACCGCTCCGGACCGGTTTGCGCCGATCGTTACCGGTCCGAACCGGTCCGGACCGGTTCTCAGCGGTCGTTACCGGTCCGGACCGGTTTGCGCCGGTTCCGAGCGCTCCGGACCGGTTCTGAGCGGTCGTTCTCGGTCCGGACCGGTTTGCGCCGATTCCGACTGGTCCGGACCGGTTTGCGCCGGTTCCGACCGGTCCGGACCGGTTCTGAGCGGTCGTTCCCGGTCCGGACCGGTTTGCGCCGGTTCCGACCGGTCCGGACCAGTTTGCGCCGGTCGTGACCGGTCCGGACCGGTTTGCACCGGTTCCGACCGGTCCAGACCGGTTTGCGCCGGTCGTTACCGGTCCGGAACTGTCTGGACCGGTTCTGAGCGGTCGTTACCGGTCCGGACCGGTTTGCGCCGGTCCCGACCGGTCCGGACCGGTTTGTGCCGGTCGTTACTGGTCCGGACCGGTCCGGACCGGTTTGCGCCGGTCGTTACCGGTCCGGACCGGTCCGGACCGGTTTGCGCCGGTGGTTACCGGTCCGGACCGGTTCTGAGCGGTCGTTACCGGTCCGGACCGGTTTGCGCCGGTCGTGACCGGTCCGGACCGGTTTGCGCCGGTCGTTACCGGTCCGGACCGCTCCGGTCCGGTTCTGAGCGGTCGTTACCGGTCCGGACCGGTTTTCGCCGGTCGTTACCGGTCCGGACCGGTTCTGAGCGGTCGTTCCCGGTCCGGACCGGTTTGCGCCGGTCCCGACCGGTCCGGACCGGTTTGCGCCGGTCGTTACCGGTCCGGACCGGTTCTGAGCGGTCGTTACCGGTCCGGACCGGTTTGCGCCGATTCCGACCGCTCCGGACCGGTTTGCGCCGATCGTTACCGGTCCGAACCGGTCCGGACCGGTTCTCAGCGGTCGTTACCGGTCCGGACCGGTTTGCGCCGGTTCCGAGCGCTCCGGACCGGTTCTGAGCGGTCGTTCTCGGTCCGGACCGGTTTGCGCCGATTCCGACTGGTCCGGACCGGTTTGCGCCGGTTCCGACCGGTCCGGACCGGTTCTGAGCGGTCGTTCCCGGTCCGGACCGGTTTGCGCCGGTTCCGACCGGTCCGGACCAGTTTGCGCCGGTCGTGACCGGTCCGGACCGGTTTGCACCGGTTCCGACCGGTCCAGACCGGTTTGCGCCGGTCGTTACCGGTCCGGAACTGTCTGGACCGGTTCTGAGCGGTCGTTACCGGTCCGGACCGGTTTGCGCCGGTCCCGACCGGTCCGGACCGGTTTGTGCCGGTCGTTACTGGTCCGGACCGGTCCGGACCGGTTTGCGCCGGTCGTTACCGGTCCGGACCGGTCCGGACCGGTTTGCGCCGGTGGTTACCGGTCCGGACCGGTTCTGAGCGGTCGTTACCGGTCCGGACCGGTTTGCGCCGGTCGTGACCGGTCCGGACCGGTTTGCGCCGGTCGTTACCGGTCCGGACCGCTCCGGTCCGGTTCTGAGCGGTCGTTACCGGTCCGGACCGGTTTTCGCCGGTCGTTACCGGTCCGGACCGGTTCTGAGCGGTCGTTCCCGGTCCGGACCGGTTTGCGCCGGTTCCGACCGGTCCGGACCGGTTTGCGCCGGTTCCGAGCGGTCCGGACCGGTTTTCGCCGGTCGTGACCGGTCCGGACCGGTTTGCGCCGGTCGTGACCGGTCCGGACCGGTCCGGACCGGTTCTGAGCGGTCGTTACCGGTCTGGACCGGTTTGCGCCGGTTCCGACCGGTCCGGACCGGTTTGCGCCGGTTCCGAGCGGTCCGGACCGGTTTGCGCCGGTCGTTACCGGTCCGGACCGGTTCTGAGCGGTCGTTACCGGTCCGGACCGGTTTTCGCCGGTCGTGACCGGTCCGGACCGGTTTGCGCCGGTCGTTACCGGTCCGGACCGGTTCCGAGCGGTCGTTACCGGTCCGGACCGGTTTGCGCCGGTTCCGACCGGTCCGGACCGGTTTGCGCCGGTCGTGACCGGTCCGGACCGCTCCGGACCGCTTCTGAGCGGTCGTGACCGGTCCGGACCGGTTTGCGCCGGTTCCGACCGGTCCGGACCGGTTTTCGCCGGTCGTGACCGGTCCGGACCGGTTTGCGCCGGTCGTGACCGGTCCGGACCGGTCTGGACCGGTTCTGAGCGGTCGTTACCGGTCCGGACTGGTTTGCGCCGGTTCCGACCGGTCCGGACCGGTTTGCGCCGGTCGTGACCGGTCCGGACCGGTTTGCACCGGTTCCGACCGGTCCAGACCGGTTTGCGCCGGTCGTTACCGGTCCGGAACTGTCTGGACCGGTTCTGAGCGGTCGTTCTCGGTCCGGACCGGTTTGCGCCGGTTCCGACCGGTCCGGACCGGTTTGCGCCGGTTCCGACCGGTCCGGACCGGTTTGCGCCGGTCGTTACCGGTCCGGACCGGTTCTGAGCGGTCGTTACCGGTCTGGACCGGTTTGCGCCGGTCGTTACCGGTCCGGACCGGTCCGGACCAGTTTGCGCCGGTCGTTACCGGTCCGGACCGGTCCGGACCGGTTCTGAGCGGTCGTTACCGGTCCGGACCGGTTTGCGCCGGTTCCGACCGGTCCGGACCGGTTTGCGCTGCTTCCGACCGGTCCGGACCGGTTTGCGCCGGTCGTTACCGGTCCGGACCGGTCTGGACCGGTTTGCGCCTGTCGTTACCGGTCCGGACCGGTCCGGACCGGTTCTGAGCGGTCGTTACCGGTCCGGACCGGTTTGCGACGGTTCCGACCGGTCCGGACCGGTTTGCGCCGGTCGTGACCGGTCCGGACCGCTCCGGACCGGTTCTGAGCGGTCGTTCCCGGTCCGGACCGGTTTGCGCCGGTTCCGACCGGTCGGACCGGTTTGCGCCGGTCGTGACCGGTCCGGACCGGTTTGCGCCGGTCGTTACCGGTCCGGACCGGTTTGCGCCGGTCGTTACCGGTCCGGACCGGTCTGGACCGGTTCTGAGCGGTCGTTACCGGTCCGGACCGGTTTGCGCCGGTCCCGACCGGTCCGGACCGGTTTGCGCCGGTCTTTACCGGTCCGGACCGGTTCTGAGCGGTCGTTCCCGGTCCGGACCGGTTTGCGCCGGTTCCGACCGGTCCGGACCGGTTTGCGCCGGTTCCGACCGGTCCGGACCGGTTTGCGCCGGTTCCGACCGGTCCGGACCGGTTCTGAGCGGTCGTTCCCGGTCCGGACCGGTTTGCGCCGGTTCCGACCGGTCCGGACCGGTTCTGAGCGGTCGTTACCTGTCCGGACCGGTTGCGCCGGTTCCGACCGGTCCGGGACCAGTTTGCGCCGGTCGTTACCGGTCCGGACCGGTCCGGACCGGTTTGCGCCGGTCGTTACCGGTCCGGACCGGTCCGGACCGGTTCTGAGCGGTCGTTACCGGTCCGGACCGGTTTGCGACGGTTCCGACCGGTCCGGACCGGTTTGCGCCGGTCGTGACCGGTCCGGACCGCTCCGGACCGGTTCTGAGCGGTCGTTCCCGGTCCGGACCGGTTTGCGACGGTTCCGACCGGTCCGGACCGGTTTGCGCCGGTCGTGACCGGTCCGGACCGCTCCGGACCGGTTCTGAGCGGTCGTTCCCGGTCCGGACCGGTTTGCGCCGGTTCCGACCGGTCCGGACCGGTTTGCGCCGGTCGTGACCGGTCCGGACCGGTTTGCGCCGGTCGTTACCGGTCCGGACCGGTTCTCAGCGGTCGTTACCGGTCCGGACCGGTTTGCGCCGGTTCCGACCGGTCCGGACCGGTTTGCGCCGGTCGTGACCGGTCCGGACCGGTTTGCGCCGGTCGTGACCGGTCCGGACCGGTTCTGAGCGGTCGTTACCGGTCCGGACCGGTTTGCGCCGATTCCGACCGCTCCGGACCGGTTTGCGCCGATCGTTACCGGTCCGAACCGGTCCGGACCGGTTCTCAGCGGTCGTTACCGGTCCGGACCGGTTTGCGCCGGTTCCGAGCGCTCCGGACCGGTTCTGAGCGGTCGTTCTCGGTCCGGACCGGTTTGCGCCGATTCCGACTGGTCCGGACCGGTTTGCGCCGGTTCCGACCGGTCCGGACCGGTTCTGAGCGGTCGTTCCCGGTCCGGACCGGTTTGCGCCGGTTCCGACCGGTCCGGACCAGTTTGCGCCGGTCGTGACCGGTCCGGACCGGTTTGCACCGGTTCCGACCGGTCCAGACCGGTTTGCGCCGGTCGTTACCGGTCCGGAACTGTCTGGACCGGTTCTGAGCGGTCGTTACCGGTCCGGACCGGTTTGCGCCGGTCCCGACCGGTCCGGACCGGTTTGTGCCGGTCGTTACTGGTCCGGACCGGTCCGGACCGGTTTGCGCCGGTCGTTACCGGTCCGGACCGGTCCGGACCGGTTTGCGCCGGTGGTTACCGGTCCGGACCGGTTCTGAGCGGTCGTTACCGGTCCGGACCGGTTTGCGCCGGTCGTGACCGGTCCGGACCGGTTTGCGCCGGTCGTTACCGGTCCGGACCGCTCCGGTCCGGTTCTGAGCGGTCGTTACCGGTCCGGACCGGTTTTCGCCGGTCGTTACCGGTCCGGACCGGTTCTGAGCGGTCGTTCCCGGTCCGGACCGGTTTGCGCCGGTTCCGACCGGTCCGGACCGGTTTGCGCCGGTTCCGAGCGGTCCGGACCGGTTTTCGCCGGTCGTGACCGGTCCGGACCGGTTTGCGCCGGTCGTGACCGGTCCGGACCGGTCCGGACCGGTTCTGAGCGGTCGTTACCGGTCTGGACCGGTTTGCGCCGGTTCCGACCGGTCCGGACCGGTTTGCGCCGGTTCCGAGCGGTCCGGACCGGTTTGCGCCGGTCGTTACCGGTCCGGACCGGTCCGGACCGGTTTGCGCCGGTCGTTACCGGTCCGGACCGGTCCGGACCGGTTCTGAGCGGTCGTTACCGGTCCGGACCGGTTTGCGACGGTTCCGACCGGTCCGGACCGGTTTGCGCCGGTCGTGACCGGTCCGGACCGCTCCGGACCGGTTCTGAGCGGTCGTTCCCGGTCCGGACCGGTTTGCGACGGTTCCGACCGGTCCGGACCGGTTTGCCGCCGGTCGTGACCGGTCCGGACCGCTCCGGACCGGTTCTGAGCGGTCGTTCCCGGTCCGGACCGGTTTGCGCCGGTTCCGACCGGTCCGGACCGGTTTGCGCCGGTCGTGACCGGTCCGGACCGGTTTGCGCCGGTCGTTACCGGTCCGGACCGGTTCTCAGCGGTCGTTACCGGTCCGGACCGGTTTGCGCCGGTTCCGACCGGTCCGGACCGGTTTGCGCCGGTCGTGACCGGTCCGGACCGGTTTGCGCCGGTCGTGACCGGTCCGGACCGGTTCTGAGCGGTCGTTACCGGTCCGGACCGGTTTGCGCCGATTCCGACCGCTCCGGACCGGTTTGCGCCGGTCGTTACCGGTCCGGAACTGTCTGGACCGGTTCTGAGCGGTCGTTACCGGTCCGGACCGGTTTGCGCCGGTCCCGACCGGTCCGGACCGGTTTGTGCCGGTCGTTACTGGTCCGGACCGGTCCGGACCGGTTTGCGCCGGTCGTTACCGGTCCGGACCGGTCCGGACCGGTTTGCGCCGGTGGTTACCGGTCCGGACCGGTTCTGAGCGGTCGTTACCGGTCCGGACCGGTTTGCGCCGGTCGTGACCGGTCCGGACCGGTTTGCGCCGGTCGTTACCGGTCCGGACCGCTCCGGTCCGGTTCTGAGCGGTCGTTACCGGTCCGGACCGGTTTTCGCCGGTCGTTACCGGTCCGGACCGGTTCTGAGCGGTCGTTCCCGGTCCGGACCGGTTTGCGCCGGTTCCGACCGGTCCGGACCGGTTTGCGCCGGTTCCGAGCGGTCCGGACCGGTTTTCGCCGGTCGTGACCGGTCCGGACCGGTTTGCGCCGGTCGTGACCGGTCCGGACCGGTCCGGACCGGTTCTGAGCGGTCGTTACCGGTCTGGACCGGTTTGCGCCGGTTCCGACCGGTCCGGACCGGTTTGCGCCGGTTCCGAGCGGTCCGGACCGGTTTGCGCCGGTCGTTACCGGTCCGGACCGGTTCTGAGCGGTCGTTACCGGTCCGGACCGGTTTTCGCCGGTCGTGACCGGTCCGGACCGGTTTGCGCCGGTCGTTACCGGTCCGGACCGGTTCCGAGCGGTCGTTACCGGTCCGGACCGGTTTGCGCCGGTTCCGACCGGTCCGGACCGGTTTGCGCCGGTCGTGACCGGTCCGGACCGCTCCGGACCGCTTCTGAGCGGTCGTGACCGGTCCGGACCGGTTTGCGCCGGTTCCGACCGGTCCGGACCGGTTTTCGCCGGTCGTGACCGGTCCGGACCGGTTTGCGCCGGTCGTGACCGGTCCGGACCGGTCTGGACCGGTTCTGAGCGGTCGTTACCGGTCCGGACTGGTTTGCGCCGGTTCCGACCGGTCCGGACCGGTTTGCGCCGGTCGTGACCGGTCCGGACCGGTTTGCACCGGTTCCGACCGGTCCAGACCGGTTTGCGCCGGTCGTTACCGGTCCGGAACTGTCTGGACCGGTTCTGAGCGGTCGTTCTCGGTCCGGACCGGTTTGCGCCGGTTCCGACCGGTCCGGACCGGTTTGCGCCGGTTCCGACCGGTCCGGACCGGTTTGCGCCGGTCGTTACCGGTCCGGACCGGTTCTGAGCGGTCGTTACCGGTCTGGACCGGTTTGCGCCGGTCGTTACCGGTCCGGACCGGTCCGGACCAGTTTGCGCCGGTCGTTACCGGTCCGGACCGGTCCGGACCGGTTCTGAGCGGTCGTTACCGGTCCGGACCGGTTTGCGCCGGTTCCGACCGGTCCGGACCGGTTTGCGCTGCTTCCGACCGGTCCGGACCGGTTTGCGCCGGTCGTTACCGGTCCGGACCGGTCTGGACCGGTTTGCGCCTGTCGTTACCGGTCCGGACCGGTCCGGACCGGTTCTGAGCGGTCGTTACCGGTCCGGACCGGTTTGCGACGGTTCCGACCGGTCCGGACCGGTTTGCGCCGGTCGTGACCGGTCCGGACCGCTCCGGACCGGTTCTGAGCGGT
Source organism: Phaethon aethereus (assembly GCF_964289735.1). Classification (NCBI taxonomy): domain Eukaryota; kingdom Metazoa; phylum Chordata; class Aves; order Phaethontiformes; family Phaethontidae; genus Phaethon; species Phaethon aethereus. Next base: position 9,007 of record NW_028114214.1, on the reverse strand, counting down.
CGTTCCCGGTCCGGACCGGTTTGCGCCGGTTCCGACCGGTCCGGACCGGTTTGCGCCGGTCGTGACCGGTCCGGACCGGTTTGCGCCGGTCGTTACCGGTCCGGACCGGTTTGCGCCGGTCGTTACCGGTCCGGACCGGTCTGGACCGGTTCTGAGCGGTCGTTACCGGTCCGGACCGGTTTGCGCCGGTCCCGACCGGTCCGGACCGGTTTGCGCCGGTCTTTACCGGTCCGGACCGGTTCTGAGCGGTCGTTCCCGGTCCGGACCGGTTTGCGCCGGTTCCGACCGGTCCGGACCGGTTTGCGCCGGTTCCGACCGGTCCGGACCGGTTTGCGCCGGTTCCGACCGGTCCGGACCGGTTCTGAGCGGTCGTTCCCGGTCCGGACCGGTTTGCGCTGCTTCCGACCGGTCCGGACCGTTTGCGCCGGTCGTTACCGGTCCGGACCGGTCTGGACCGGTTTGCGCCTGTCGTTACCGGTCCGGACCGGTCCGGACCGGTTCTGAGCGGTCGTTACCGGTCCGGACCGGTTTGCGACGGTTCCGACCGGTCCGGACCGGTTTGCGCCGGTCGTGACCGGTCCGGACCGCTCCGGACCGGTTCTGAGCGGTCGTTCCCGGTCCGGACCGGTTTGCGCCGGTTCCGACCGGTCCGGACCGGTTTGCGCCGGTCGTGACCGGTCCGGACCGGTTTGCGCCGGTCGTTACCGGTCCGGACCGGTTTGCGCCGGTCGTTACCGGTCCGGACCGGTCTGGACCGGTTCTGAGCGGTCGTTACCGGTCCGGACCGGTTTGCGCCGGTCCCGACCGGTCCGGACCGGTTTGCGCCGGTCTTTACCGGTCCGGACCGGTTCTGAGCGGTCGTTCCCGGTCCGGACCGGTTTGCGCCGGTTCCGACCGGTCCGGACCGGTTTGCGCCGGTTCCGACCGGTCCGGACCGGTTTGCGCCGGTTCCGACCGGTCCGGACCGGTTCTGAGCGGTCGTTCCCGGTCCGGACCGGTTTGCGCCGGTTCCGACCGGTCCGGACCGGTTCTGAGCGGTCGTTACCTGTCCGGACCGGTTTGCGCCGGTTCCGACCGGTCCGGACCAGTTTGCGCCGGTCGTTACCGGTCCGGACCGGTCCGGACCGGTTTGCGCCGGTCGTTACCGGTCCGGACCGGTCCGGACCGGTTCTGAGCGGTCGTTACCGGTCCGGACCGGTTTGCGACGGTTCCGACCGGTCCGGACCGGTTTGCGCCGGTCGTGACCGGTCCGGACCGCTCCGGACCGGTTCTGAGCGGTCGTTCCCGGTCCGGACCGGTTTGCGACGGTTCCGACCGGTCCGGACCGGTTTGCGCCGGTCGTGACCGGTCCGGACCGCTCCGGACCGGTTCTGAGCGGTCGTTCCCGGTCCGGACCGGTTTGCGCCGGTTCCGACCGGTCCGGACCGGTTTGCGCCGGTCGTGACCGGTCCGGACCGGTTTGCGCCGGTCGTTACCGGTCCGGACCGGTTCTCAGCGGTCGTTACCGGTCCGGACCGGTTTGCGCCGGTTCCGACCGGTCCGGACCGGTTTGCGCCGGTCGTGACCGGTCCGGACCGGTTTGCGCCGGTCGTGACCGGTCCGGACCGGTTCTGAGCGGTCGTTACCGGTCCGGACCGGTTTGCGCCGATTCCGACCGCTCCGGACCGGTTTGCGCCGATCGTTACCGGTCCGAACCGGTCCGGACCGGTTCTCAGCGGTCGTTACCGGTCCGGACCGGTTTGCGCCGGTTCCGAGCGCTCCGGACCGGTTCTGAGCGGTCGTTCTCGGTCCGGACCGGTTTGCGCCGATTCCGACTGGTCCGGACCGGTTTGCGCCGGTTCCGACCGGTCCGGACCGGTTCTGAGCGGTCGTTCCCGGTCCGGACCGGTTTGCGCCGGTTCCGACCGGTCCGGACCAGTTTGCGCCGGTCGTGACCGGTCCGGACCGGTTTGCACCGGTTCCGACCGGTCCAGACCGGTTTGCGCCGGTCGTTACCGGTCCGGAACTGTCTGGACCGGTTCTGAGCGGTCGTTACCGGTCCGGACCGGTTTGCGCCGGTCCCGACCGGTCCGGACCGGTTTGTGCCGGTCGTTACTGGTCCGGACCGGTCCGGACCGGTTTGCGCCGGTCGTTACCGGTCCGGACCGGTCCGGACCGGTTTGCGCCGGTGGTTACCGGTCCGGACCGGTTCTGAGCGGTCGTTACCGGTCCGGACCGGTTTGCGCCGGTCGTGACCGGTCCGGACCGGTTTGCGCCGGTCGTTACCGGTCCGGACCGCTCCGGTCCGGTTCTGAGCGGTCGTTACCGGTCCGGACCGGTTTTCGCCGGTCGTTACCGGTCCGGACCGGTTCTGAGCGGTCGTTCCCGGTCCGGACCGGTTTGCGCCGGTTCCGACCGGTCCGGACCGGTTTGCGCCGGTTCCGAGCGGTCCGGACCGGTTTTCGCCGGTCGTTACCGGTCCGGACCGGTTTGCGCCGGTCGTGACCGGTCCGGACCGGTTTGCGCCGGTCCCGGCCGGTCCGGACCGGTTTGCGCCGGTCGTTACCGGTCCGGACCGGTTCTGAGCGGTCGTTACCGGTCCAGACCGGTTTGCGCCGGTTCCGACCGGTCCGGACCAGTTTGCGCCGGTCGTTACCGGTCCGGACCGGTCCGGACCGGTTTGCGCCGGTCGTTACCGGTCCGGACCGGTCCGGACCGGTTCTGAGCGGTCGTTACCTGTCCGGACCGGTTTGCGCCAGTTCCGACCGGTCCGGACCGGTTTGCGCCGGTTCCGACCGGTCCGGACCAGTTTGCGCCGGTCGTTACCGGTCCGGACCGGTCCGGACCGGTTTGCGCCGGTCGTTACCGGTCCGGACCGGTCCGGACCGGTTCTGAGCGGTCGTTACCGGTCCGGACCGGTTTGCGACGGTTCCGACCGGTCCGGACCGGTTTGCGCCGGTCGTGACCGGTCCGGACCGCTCCGGACCGGTTCTGAGCGGTCGTTCCCGGTCCGGACCGGTTTGCGCCGGTCCCGACCGGTCCGGACCGGTTTGCGCCGGTCGTTACCGGTCCGGACCGGTTCTGAGCGGTCGTTCTCGGTCCGGACCGGTTTGCGCCGGTTCCGACCGGTCCGGACCGGTTTGCGCCGGTTCCGACCGGTCCGGACCGGTTTGCGCCGGTCATGACCGGTCCGGACCGGTTTGCGCCGGTCGTTACCGGTCCGGACCGGTTTGCGCCGGTCGTTACCTGTCCGGACCGGTTCTGAGCGGTCGTTACCGGTCTGGACCGGTTTTCGCCGGTCGTGACCGGTCCGGACCGGTTCTGAGCGGTCGTTACCGGTCCGGACCGGTTTGCGCTGCGTCCGACCGTTCCGGACCAGTTTGCGCCGGTCGTTACCGGTCCGGACCGGTCCGGACCGGTTTGCGCTGGTCGTTACCGGTCCGGAACGGTCCGGACCGGTTCCGAGCGGTCGTTACCGGTCCGGACCGGTTTGCGCCGGTTTCGACCGGTCCGGACCGGTTTGCGCCGGTTCCGACCGGTCCGGACCAGTTTGCGCCGGTTGTTACCGGTCCGGACCAGTTTGCGCCGGTCGTTACCGGTCCGGACCGGTTTGCGCCGGTCGTTACCGGTCCGGACCGGTCCGGACCGGTTTGCGCTGGTCGTTGCCGGTCCGGACCGGTTCTGAGCGGTCGTTACCGGTCCGGACCGGTTTGCGCCGGTTCCGACCGGTCCGGACCGGTTTGCGCCGGTTCCGACCGGTCCGGACCGGTTTGCGCCGGTCGTTACCGGTCCGGACCGGTCCGGACCGGTTTGCGCCGGTCGTGACCGGTCCGGACCGGTCCGGACCGGTTCTGAGCGGTCGTTACCGGTCTGGACCGGTTTGCGCCGGTTCCGACCGGTCCGGACCGGTTTGCGCCGGTTCCGAGCGGTCCGGACCGGTTTGCGCCGGTCGTTACCGGTCCGGACCGGTTCTGAGCGGTCGTTACCGGTCCGGACCGGTTTTCGCCGGTCGTGACCGGTCCGGACCGGTTTGCGCCGGTCGTTACCGGTCCGGACCGGTTCCGAGCGGTCGTTACCGGTCCGGACCGGTTTGCGCCGGTTCCGACCGGTCCGGACCGGTTTGCGCCGGTCGTGACCGGTCCGGACCGCTCCGGACCGCTTCTGAGCGGTCGTGACCGGTCCGGACCGGTTTGCGCCGGTTCCGACCGGTCCGGACCGGTTTTCGCCGGTCGTGACCGGTCCGGACCGGTTTGCGCCGGTCGTGACCGGTCCGGACCGGTCTGGACCGGTTCTGAGCGGTCGTTACCGGTCCGGACTGGTTTGCGCCGGTTCCGACCGGTCCGGACCGGTTTGCGCCGGTCGTGACCGGTCCGGACCGGTTTGCACCGGTTCCGACCGGTCCAGACCGGTTTGCGCCGGTCGTTACCGGTCCGGAACTGTCTGGACCGGTTCTGAGCGGTCGTTCTCGGTCCGGACCGGTTTGCGCCGGTTCCGACCGGTCCGGACCGGTTTGCGCCGGTTCCGACCGGTCCGGACCGGTTTGCGCCGGTCGTTACCGGTCCGGACCGGTTCTGAGCGGTCGTTACCGGTCTGGACCGGTTTGCGCCGGTCGTTACCGGTCCGGACCGGTCCGGACCAGTTTGCGCCGGTCGTTACCGGTCTGGACCGGTCCGGACCGGTTCTGAGCGGTCGTTACCGGTCCGGACCGGTTTGCGCCGGTTCCGACCGGTCCGGACCGGTTTGCGCTGCTTCCGACCGGTCCGGACCGGTTTGCGCCGGTCGTTACCGGTCCGGACCGGTCTGGACCGGTTTGCGCCTGTCGTTACCGGTCCGGACCGGTCCGGACCGGTTCTGAGCGGTCGTTACCGGTCCGGACCGGTTTGCGACGGTTCCGACCGGTCCGGACCGGTTTGCGCCGGTCGTGACCGGTCCGGACCGCTCCGGACCGGTTCTGAGCGGTCGTTCCCGGTCCGGACCGGTTTGCGCCGGTTCCGACCGGTCCGGACCGGTTTGCGCCGGTCGTGACCGGTCCGGACCGGTTTGCGCCGGTCGTTACCGGTCCGGACCGGTTTGCGCCGGTCGTTACCGGTCCGGACCGGTCTGGACCGGTTCTGAGCGGTCGTTACCGGTCCGGACCGGTTTGCGCCGGTCCCGACCGGTCCGGACCGGTTTGCGCCGGTCTTTACCGGTCCGGACCGGTTCTGAGCGGTCGTTCCCGGTCCGGACCGGTTTGCGCCGGTTCCGACCGGTCCGGACCGGTTTGCGCCGGTTCCGACCGGTCCGGACCGGTTTGCGCCGGTTCCGACCGGTCCGGACCGGTTCTGAGCGGTCGTTCCCGGTCCGGACCGGTTTGCGCCGGTTCCGACCGGTCCGGACCGGTTCTGAGCGGTCGTTACCTGTCCGGACCGGTTTGCGCCGGTTCCGACCGGTCCGGACCAGTTTGCGCCGGTCGTTACCGGTCCGGACCGGTCCGGACCGGTTTGCGCCGGTCGTTACCGGTCCGGACCGGTCCGGACCGGTTCTGAGCGGTCGTTACCGGTCCGGACCGGTTTGCGACGGTTCCGACCGGTCCGGACCGGTTTGCGCCGGTCGTGACCGGTCCGGACCGCTCCGGACCGGTTCTGAGCGGTCGTTCCCGGTCCGGACCGGTTTGCGACGGTTCCGACCGGTCCGGACCGGTTTGCGCCGGTCGTGACCGGTCCGGACCGCTCCGGACCGGTTCTGAGCGGTCGTTCCCGGTCCGGACCGGTTTGCGCCGGTTCCGACCGGTCCGGACCGGTTTGCGCCGGTCGTGACCGGTCCGGACCGGTTTGCGCCGGTCGTTACCGGTCCGGACCGGTTCTCAGCGGTCGTTACCGGTCCGGACCGGTTTGCGCCGGTTCCGACCGGTCCGGACCGGTTTGCGCCGGTCGTGACCGGTCCGGACCGGTTTGCGCCGGTCGTGACCGGTCCGGACCGGTTTGCGCCGGTTCCGACCGGTCCGGACCGGTTTGCGCCGGTCATGACCGGTCCGGACCGGTTTGCGCCGGTCGTTACCGGTCCGGACCGGTTTGCGCCGGTCGTTACCGGTCCGGACCGGTTCTGAGCGGTCGTTACCGGTCTGGACCGGTTTTCGCCGGTCGTGACCGGTCCGGACCGGTTTGCGCCGGTCGTGACCGGTCCGGACCGCTCCGGTCCGGTTCTGAGCGGTCGTTCCCGGTCCGGACCGGTTTGCGCCGGTTCCGACCGGTCCGGACCGGTTTGCGCCGGTCGTGACCGGTCCGGACCGGTCCGGACCGGTTCCGAGCGGTCGTTACCGGTCCGGACCGGTTTGCGCCGGTCGTTACCGGTCCGGACCGGTTCTGAGCGGTCGTTACCGGTCCAGACCGGTTTTCGCCGGTCGTGACCGGTCCGGACCGGTTTGCGCCGGTCGTGACCGGTCCGGACCAGTTTGCGCCGGTCGTTACTGGTCCGGACCGGTTTGCGCCGGTTCCGACCGGTCCGGACCGGTTTGCGCCGGTTCCAACCGGTCCGGACCAGTTTGCGCCGGTCGTTACCGGTCGTTACCGGTCCGGACCGGTTTGCGCCGGTTCCGACCGGTCCGGACCGGTTTGCGCCGGTTCCGACCGGTCCGGACCAGGTTGCGCCGGTCGTTACCGGTCCGGACCGGTCCGGACCGGTTTGCGCCGGTCGTTACCGGTCCGGACCGGTCCGGACCGGTTCTGAGCGGTCGTTACCGCTCCGGACCGGTTTGCGACGGTTCCGACCGGTCCGGACCGGTTTGCGCCGGTCGTGACCAGTCCGGACCGCTCCGGACCGGTTCTGAGCGGTCGTTCCCGGTCCGGACCGGTTTGCGCCGGTTCCGACCGGTCCGGACCGGTTTTCGACGGTCGTGACCGGTCCGGACCGGTTTGCGCCGGTCGTTACCGGTCCGGACCGGTCCGGACCAGTTTGCGCCGGTCGTTACCGGTCCGGACCGGTCCGGACCGGTTCTGAGCGGTCGTTACCGGTCCGGACCGGTTTGCGCCGGTTCCGACCGGTCCGGACCGGTTTGCGCTGCTTCCGACCGGTCCGGACCGGTTTGCGCCGGTCGTTACCGGTCCGGACCGGTCCGGACCGGTTTGCGCCTGTCGTTACCGGTCCGGACCGGTCCGGACCGGTTCTGAGCGGTCGTTACCGGTCCGGACCGGTTTGCGACGGTTCCGACCGGTCCGGACCGGTTTGCGCCGGTCGTGACCGGTCCGGACCGCTCCGGACCGGTTCTGAGCGGTCGTTCCCGGTCCGGACCGGTTTGCGCCGGTTCCGACCGGTCCGGACCGGTTTGCGCCGGTCGTGACCGGTCCGGACCGGTTTGCGCCGGTCGTTACCGGTCCGGACCGGTTTGCGCCGGTCGTTACCGGTCCGGACCGGTCTGGACCGGTTCTGAGCGGTCGTTACCGGTCCGGACCGGTTTGCGCCGGTCCCGACCGGTCCGGACCGGTTTGCGCCGGTCTTTACCGGTCCGGACCGGTTCTGAGCGGTCGTTCCCGGTCCGGACCGGTTTGCGCCGGTTCCGACCGGTCCGGACCGGTTTTGCGCCGGTTCCGACCGGTCCGGACCGGTTTGCGCCGGTTCCGACCGGTCCGGACCGGTTCTGAGCGGTCGTTCCCGGTCCGGACCGGTTTGCGCCGGTTCCGACCGGTCCGGACCGGTTTGCGCCGGTCGTTACCGGTCCGGACCGGTTTGCTCCGGTTCTGACTGGTTCTTACCGGTCTAGACCGGTTTGCGCCGGTTCCGACCGGTCCGGACCGGTTTGCGCCGGTTCCGACCGGTCCGGACCGGTTTGCGCCGGTTCCGACCGGTCCGGACCGGTTTGCGCCGGTCGTTACAGGTCCGGACCGGTCCGGACCGGTTTGCGCCGGTCGGTACCGGTCCGGACCGGTCCGGACCGGTTCTGAGCGGTCGTTACCGGTCCGGACCGGTTTGCGACGGTTCCGACCGGTCCGGACCGGTTTGTGCCGGTCGTGACCGGTCCGGACCGCTCCGGACCGGTTCTGAGCGGTCGTTCCCGGTCCGGACCGGTTTGCGCCGGTTCCGACCGGTCCGGACCGGTTTGCGCCGGTCGTGACCGGTCCGGACCGGTTTGCGCCGGTCGTTACCGGTCCGGACCGGTCCGGACCGGTTTGCGCCGGTCGTTACCGGTCCGGACCGGTCCGGACCGCTTTGCGCCGGTCGTGACCGGTCCGGACCGGTTTGCGCCGGTCGTTGCCGGTCCGGACCGGTTCTGAGCGGTCGTTACCGGTCCGGACCGGTTTGCGCCGGTCGTGACCGCTCCGGACCGGTTTGCGCCGGTCCCGGCCGGTCCGGACCGGTTTGCGCCGGTCGTTACCGGTCCGGACCGGTTCTGAGCGGTCGTTACCGGTCCAGACCGGTTTGCGCCGGTTCCGACCGGTCCGGACCAGTTTGCGCCGGTCGTTACCGGTCCGGACCGGTCCGGACCGGTTTGCGCCGGTCGTTACCGGTCCGGACCGGTCCGGACCGGTTCTGAGCGGTCGTTACCTGTCCGGACCGGTTTGCGCCAGTTCCGACCGGTCCGGACCGGTTTGCGCCGGTTCCGACCGGTCCGGACCAGTTTGCGCCGGTCGTTACCGGTCCGGACCGGTCCGGACCGGTTTGCGCCGGTCGTTACCGGTCCGGACCGGTCCGGACCGGTTCTGAGCGGTCGTTACCGGTCCGGACCGGTTTGCGACGGTTCCGACCGGTCCGGACCGGTTTGCGCCGGTCGTGACCGGTCCGGACCGCTCCGGACCGGTTCTGAGCGGTCGTTCCCGGTCCGGACCGGTTTGCGACGGTTCCGACCGGTCCGGACCGGTTTGCGCCGGTCGTGACCGGTCCGGACCGCTCCGGACCGGTTCTGAGCGGTCGTTCCCGGTCCGGACCGGTTTGCGCCGGTTCCGACCGGTCCGGACCGGTTTGCGCCGGTCGTGACCGGTCCGGACCGGTTTGCGCCGGTCGTTACCGGTCCGGACCGGTTCTCAGCGGTCGTTACCGGTCCGGACCGGTTTGCGCC